>NW_015176178.1:15687-17755 GCF_001447785.1 Gekko japonicus | reverse complement strand
TCAGCTTGTATGAAATAGAGTGATTCTGTTCTATATATTAATGAAGCAGAGATGCAGAGATGCCATGAAAGCAATACAAACCAACAGCATCCCTCTTCGAAGGCTGCCTAAACCAGGGGTGGCCAAACTGCAGCTCAAGGGCCATACACAGCTCTTTCACACAGTCTAATTTAATGTTAATAAAAAGAAAATGTGCATTTTTTCAATAAAAATGTGTGTGTGATATTTGTTCGTGCCTTGCGCCTCTCAGACATCTGATGTTTATTTTGGGTGGCTGTTGCGTTCAGCAAGCTCAGCCACCCCTGGTCTAGACTCTGCTTGGATCTACAGAGAGCTCCCATCCTAGTAGGTGGCTCGTTCCATTGTCAAACTTCTCTTTACCATTAGCAAATTCCCCTTGATTTCCAATTGAAAAGTACCTTCCAGAAACTTAATCCCCTTAGATCTAGCCTTCTGGACAGGTGCTGGAAAGGGCTGGCAAGTCGTGGCTGACTTACGGAGGCCCTGTAGGGTTTTCAAGGCAAGAGACATTCAGGAGTGGCTTGTGGTTGCCTGCCTCTGCATAGCAATGCCTCTGTGTAGTAACCCTGGACTTCCTTGGTGGTCTCCCATCCAAAGACTAACCAGGGCTGACCCTGCTTAGCTTCCGAGATCTGATGAGAGTGGGCTTCCCTGGGCCATCCAGGTCAGGACTGCCCTCTGGTCGACGAGACAACAATGTTTTGCTGTCAGAACCCACAGCCAACAACAGAGTGCACACTTCTTGGAAAGGTTACTCTTTTATTGAACAGCCATAGATGCATTAACACAGTCACTATTAAGAATAGCAGTTGTCTCTTGAACCTAATGAGATATAGGGCATTCGTATGCACCTCCCGCCACTGCGCTGGCCAATTCGGCACCCTCCCGCGCGCGGGCTAAAGCCAGCAAACTGTTACTATGTAAAGCTGGGAATTGTTCGGCTCCCACGGCTTGCCTGGAAGGCAGACAACCCCCCCCCCCCACCTGTACTTCTTTAGAGATAAGCATTTCAGTGCAAAGCAGAGAGACAGGAATGCGAAAGCATTTTACACAGACACTGAAAGAACATCCCAACCCCCATGGCAGCACAGATGACATTTGCCCTCTTTCATATGAAAGTGATTCACCATGGCTGTGGTCAGACAGACAGTTTGATCTGATGGCATTGCTGTTCCCTTCCAAATTTAAAGTGCATGATCAGGCAGCAACATCTGCCTCCCGTTTCCCAGATTTCAGAAGCTAAGCAGGGTTGGCTCTGGCTTCTACTTGGATGGGAGACCATCAACAAAGTTGCTACACAGAAGTGGGCAATGGTGAACCACCTCTGTTTGTCTCTTGCCTTATCCTGGATGGCCCAGGCTCATCAGATCATGAGAACTAAGCAGGGTTGGTCCTGATTAGCCCTTGGATGGGAGACCACCGACAAAGTCCAAGGTTGCTACACAGAAGTAGGCAATGGCGAACCACCTCTGTTTGTCTCTTGCCTTATTCCGGATGGCCGAGGCCAGCCTATCTCATCAGACCATGAAAACCAAGCAAGGGTCAGTCCTGATTAGCCCTTGCATGGGAAACCACCAACGAAGACCAAGGTTGTTACATATAAGCAGGCCATGGCAAACCACCTCTGTCTCCCTCTTGCCTTGACCTGGATGGCCTGGGCTAGCCTGACCTCATCAGATCATGGAAGCTCTGCAGGGTTAACCCTGGTTAGTATTTGGATGTGAACAGGGGTCCTTTGGGGCTGGAGCTGCCGGAGCGCCGCTCTGGAAGCCCAGGAGCCGGCACAAACGGTGGTGCGGAAAGCCCCGGCCCCAGCTCCCTGCGCCAAAGCGCTGGGGCTGGGGGGAGGCCCAAAGAGTCCCACCGCTGGGTCCCCTGGGCCCGTGATGTAGCACTGGGGCCGGGGGCAGGCCCGGAGAGCCCCGCAGCTATGTCCTCTGAGCCCGCGCAGAAGCACTGGGGCCGGGGGAAGCCCAGAGAGCCCCACAGCCGGGTTCCCCGCACCCGCGCTGAAGCAGTAAGTAAGGGATCGGGGGTGGGGGGTGGG
>NW_015176178.1:6440-15567 GCF_001447785.1 Gekko japonicus | reverse complement strand
TCTTTCCCTCCTTCTTTCCTTCTCTCTTTTTATTCCCTCTTTCCTTCCTTCTTTCCTTCTCTTTCATTCCCTCTTTCCTTCCTTCTCTCTACTCTCTCTCTTTCCTTCCCTCTTTCCTCCTTCTGTGGCCCAACTCTAGTGAGAAGGGGTTTAAACTTTAAACCCCTTCTCTCTTCACTCCCCCCCCCGCAGGCCAGCTGGGGAAGGGAAGGGGAGGCTTTTGAAGATGCCTTCCCCCCTTTTTGCTTCCCCCGCTGACATCACTTCCGGTGATGTCAGGGGTCATGGCATATGCGAATAGCCTAGTAGCTCATTAGCATACCATATGCTAATGAGCTCCTGCAGCTCTTTTTCTACGAAAAGACCCCTGGATGTGAGACCACCAATGAAGTCCAAGGTTGCCACGCGGAAGTGGGCAATGGCAAACCGCCTCTGTTCGTCTCTTCCCTTGGAAATCCTATGGTGGTCACCATCCGTCAGCTGCATCTTGACGGCACTTTACACACAGAGAATCTTGCCTAAGGCCACAGCTCATTCCCTCTTGCTCCGGACTGCAAGACTAGATCCAATGGGTGGAAATTACAAGGGCGTTGTTACCGACTAAATATCAGGAGAAACTTCCTAACTGTAAGAGTGGCTGAGCAGTGGAACAGTCTGCCTCGGGAGGTGGTGGATGCTCCTTCGCTGGACGTTTCCAAGCGGAGGCTGGACGACCGTCTTTTGGGTATATTGTAGGTATGTAGGGCTATCTTTCGGCTATACTCCTGCAGAGTGCCGGGGGTTGGACTAGACGACCTGCAAGGTCCCCTCCAACACTAACATTCTATGATTCTATGAATCTATGACTCTGCCATGCACCTTATACCTGGGGAATCCGGGCTCCTGCTCTTTACCACGAAAGCCCACCTGAGAACCACCAACATGCTCTTCACAAGCACTTTCATTCTTCCCTGTCATCTTCTCTTTTTCCCATGCACCTGGCCACATAAATAAAAACAAAGGGATCTTTTAAAGAAAGATCCCTGGAGCCAATGCTTTATGTATATATATTATGATTAGTTTCCCTCCATTTTTCAACATATATATATAAGTAATTTCTTCTCACAACCTCCCTCCAGGTATATCCACAGCTCCTGGTCGGCCGTTAAAAAATAACGGCCGCTTTTTAAGGTGGTGGTGGGGGGAGTAGAGAGAATTCCATAAAGGTTATTCATTGAGCAAAGAAATAGTCCCATTTTATTTAGTGAACTTTAATTATTCCACTCTCTTGCAAAGATATCAGGTATTTAAAACATGTTATTTTAGAATAAAGATTTCACGTTGGACTTTTTTTTTTTTAAAGGAGTGGGGAAACATTTAACTCTGACATTTCATTTATAGGAATTTTAATTATCTGGATGGTTTCCTTTAAATGCTAAATGTAAGCAGTGATTTTTTTTTTGTACTTATGGAAGGAGAAACTATTCCAGAAGTGGCTCCTAATTTTCATGTGTTATGAATTTTAATATCTTCAGCGGAGAAGCCTCCGGAGACACACTACAATTGACCTTAAGCTATTGTACAGTTGTAGCAGAATTTACTGTCTCTGTTGGTTATTTGTGCTCGAAAAGTAAATTTGACTCTCCCCCACCCCTAGCCCCCCACGCACCTTCCTTTCCTCGATAACACGGTAGACCCCGAAGGTATCTGAGCAAAGGCTATTCCTTTTTTTTTTTTACATTCTGACTTTAACAAAATATCCATCTCCAAACAACACTGTCCATGAGGTCAGGAATTTTTCACCTACCCATGTCAGTCTGTGCAGCTATTTGTGAGCTAATGAATCCCCAAACACCCTACATGCCATCTCTCCCATTAATGAAGTAGACTTTTCTCCAGCATCTTGGTCATTGTTAAATATATATATATATATATATATATATATATATATGTATATGTATATATATATATATCTCCCCCCGCCCCCGGTGTTTACTTCACTTTTATTCTTTGACTGGAAATATATTTGTGTTCATTTTCAATTCGTGTTCATTTTCAATGGAGCCTCCATGTTCAGGGGCAGGATATATCCTAACTACTGAAGTGCCAGGCACCCATGAGCACCATGTTCAGGACCTCTGGCCTAACCTACGTCAGAAGGCTGTTGTGCGGACAAAGAACAGGAGAGTGATTAAAATGTGGAATTTGCTGCCAGAGGATGTAGTGATGTCCATGGGAACTTAGACAGATTCATGGAGGATAAGTCTATGAATGGCTACTAGCCATGGTGACTGAAGGGAATCCCAGAGCCAGAAGGCAACATATTGGGAAGGCCTCGGCCCTCGGCGTCTATGGAACTGGTTGGCCACTGTGTGAGACAGGATGCTGGACTAGATGGACAACTGGTCTGATCCAGTGCGGCTGTTCTTAAGTTCTTATCAGGGGAAGGCCTCAGCCTCCATGCCCTGTTGTTGGCCCTCCAGAGGAACTGGTTGGCCACTGTGTGAGACAGGATGCTGGACTAGATGGACAACTGGTCTGATCCAGTGCGGCTGTTCTTGTGTTCTTACGGAGTCTTGTCAGGGAAGGCCTTATGGGTGGCCACCCATATCCTGAAGGAATCCAAACAATTGTATCCCTTGGACGATGGACCACCAGTCTGATCCAGCAGGACTCTTCTGATGTTCTTATCAGGGGAAGGCCTCTATGTCCTGTTGTTGGACCTCTAGAGGAACTGGTTGGCCAGTGTGTGAGGTGAGATGCTAGACTACATGGACCACTGGTCTGATCCAGCAAGGTTTTTTTTTTAATGTTCTTATGAAGGATTGGGCCTCTATGCCCTGTTGTTGGCCATCCAGAGGAACTGGTTGGCCACTGTGTGAGACGGGATGCTGGACTAGATGGACCACTGGTCTGATCCAACAGGGCTCTTCTGATGTTCTTATCTTCTTATCCCTCCCACTGTCCCTACTCATCCTTTCTTCCTGTCTGCTTCTTGCTCCCTTTGTGCCAAAACTGCCACCACCTTATCCCTCCCTACCCTGCCGTGCAATTTCCAGCAAAAGAAAATCTTTCGGGAGTTCATGCCGGCAGTGTACTTGGCACTCTCTCTCTCTCTCTTTCTCAGCGACTGAGCAAGGGGACATGGGAAAGGAGTGACTAATATCAGATCCACGAGCGCTGCGATGTTTTATTCATAAACCCTGTCCCTCCAGTGAAATTAAAAGCAAAGCAAAGGGTCGGATCTCTGAGCCCTCTTTCCTCAAGCCTGTAAACCAATAAAGGGCTTTATATTAGCTATCGATATCTATCTCTGACTCGGCTTAATAACATCTTATTCCCTGTTTTCACCAACCATCAATAATATTTCTGCCTGCCCGCTCAGGTCCCCATCTCGGCGTGCAATTGCATTATAAAGGTCTATCAGTCCAATTTGCTTCACATTCTTATTTTTGGAAAAGGCTGGCTGGCTTCTGTAATGAGAGCAGCTGCCAAGAAATCTTGACAGAATTTGTGGCCCATCTGGCTTATAATCTCCATTCAATATCTCATGAGCCTAAAGTCCCTGACCAACTGATAAGTCAAGGCGTTCGAAGGCAAGCTGAAGCCGTAATCTGCAGTGTGATTTCTCATTAACGGTGGAGGCACCTCTGCATGGCTCTCATATCCTGGGGAGGGTGGGGGGAAGACCTCATATATAAAAAGGAGGTCCAAGGTGTTGTATCCTTAAAAGAGAGAAAGGAAGAGAGAGACGACATTACAAGGAACATAAAATGTCCCATGTATATGGCCTAGATTGTGCCATGTTGACTAAGGTGAGATAAGAATGCACATTCCTGATTTGGAAATCATTGGATGTTTACATACCAGAGGGACCACCTTTCCCCACATGTTCCCCAGAGAGAATTCCAACCGGGGGCACAGAACCAACTGGCCTTCCCAAGTTTTAAGGAGGCCAGATTGGCAACAACCAGGGCCAGGGCTTTCTCGGTGGCGGCTCCACTCTGGTGGAACAAGCTCCCAGAGGAAATCAGGGCCCTGCAGGACCTTGTGCAGTTCTGCAGGGCCTGCAAGATGGAGCTCTTCCGCCAGGCTTTTGGAGCCGCCACCACCGCTGACCACCACCGTTAACAACTAACAACAGATAGCTGAAGGTGAAAGAGCCCCTTTCACCTGGAACTTTTAATGACAGTTGATGTCAGTAGCCAGAAGGATAATTACAAGAAGATCGAGGAACCAACTCTAAGAAGAGTAGATTGTGTCATCACAGCCAGGGCTATTTTTGGGCAGGAACGCACAGGAACGGAGTTCCAGCTGGCTCCTGAGTTGGCCATGCCCAGCAGGAACTCATTAGCATAATAGGCCACACCCAACAGCAGAAACTCATTAGGATTGGCTACATTAGGGGTGTGTGGCCTAACATGCAAAGGAGTTCCTGCTCCAAAAAAAGCCCTGGGTTTTGACAACAAACAAGGTAAACAGAATAAGAAGCAAAAGGTGGGTGTGGCTGGATGACCACACTTCTAGTAACACAGGGGTGTGGCTTCATATGCTAACGAGCTGTGTTGTCAGGGGTGTGGCCTAATATGCTAATACATTTCTGCCATTGGGTGTGACCAATTATGCTAATGAGTTCCTGCTGGGGGTTTTCTCCAAAAAAACCCCTGACAGCCATTGGGAATTATTGGCACTCTATTGAGTTGTATAGTTAAATGATTTTAGAATTGTTTTACTTTAAATTAGTCATGTTTTATTGTAAATTATGTATTGATTTTATGTAAGCCGCCCTGGGCCGGCTTTGGCTGGGAGGGTGGGGTAAAAATCCAATAAATAGATAAGTAAATACATCTATGGATGAATTGTTTGGCATGCATACGATGAACCATGGTAACAGCCACATTGGCAGGCATCGTGCTTTAGAATACCAGATGCTGAAGAACCATAGATCACACAGGGTTGGACCAGGCCTCAGGGGCAGAGCATCTGCTTGGCTTGCAGAAGGTCCCAGGTTCAATCACTGGCATCTCCAGTTAAAAGGATCAGGTAGTAAGGGATCTGAAAGACCTCTGTCTGAGACACTGGAGACCCACTGTCAGTGTGATGAGGCAGTACTGACCTTGATAGACTAAGGGTCAGGTCACACGGGCATTTAGTGCGGGCTTCGCTGCTGATCCCTCGCGCATTAAAGTTTCCTGTTCATATTGGCAAACCCGCCTCCTGCACCGAAGTGGGCTCAGTCCCGCGGTTTCCGCTCTTTTCTGACACCCGTTGGAACAGGTGTTTTCCGATATCTCGCACTTTGGCATCTAGACAGCAATCCGCCGTGACCGCGCTACCCTCCCCCCTTTTTGTGTTTCCGGTTTAAGTTATGCGCATGTGCAAACAGGCGCTAGCTTTTATTTTGGTCTTCTTAGTTTGTATGTACGCCCAAGCGCATGCGCAGGTTTTTTTTTAAAAAAACGCGCTGCCACGGGGACGGCGCACTGTGTGATCTGTACTTCACGCGAGTGAAGCGGAAGACAGAGGGACTGTCTGACCACCTCCAAGTGATATAAAATGTCACAGATAAAAGAACTGTGGGAAAACTAGTGCAATAAGAGGTCCATGTGACCGCGGCCTAAGTGCCTGATTCAAGATAAGGCAGCCGCATGTGTTTAACAAGGAGGACCATTTTCCTAGTACCCGACTTATCAGTCTCATGGAGGCATCAACCATTCTTGGGGAAAGAATGCTAAATGAGAGCATCATCACTGCGGTCTGATCCAGGGCTTCTTCGGCTTTGACCTGCCCTTGTGACCAGTGTTCCCTCTCAGCTGAGTTAGTGTGAGCCAGCTGACAGTTTTTTAGCCCCCAGCTCACAGATTTTTGTCTTAGCTCAGGATGGAGGGCTCCAGAGGCAACTAATTTATGCATTAGCCAATTAGCTCGCTCACAACTTTGATGCCAGTCGCTCACAAAGCAGAATTTTTGCTCACAGGACTCCACAGCTTAGAGGGAGCATTGTTGTTGTGACTTTGACCTACAAGGGGTGTCAAACATATGGCCTGTGGGCCAGAACCAGCCCATCCAGGGCTCTCATCCAGCCAATGCTGGATCAGGCCAATGGCCCATCCAGTCCAACACTCTGTCACACAGTGCCCCAAAATACCAGGTGCCATCAGGAGGTCCACCAGTGGGGCCAGGACACTAGAAGTCCTCCCACTGTCACACTCCCCCACAAGAGGTACTTGGTAAATCAATAGATGCAATTCAGTGGTCCCAAGACCTGCTTGGTTTTTCTGCATTTGTGCTTTCTGGCTCACAATCCTCCATACTGTCAACATGCACACTGTCCCTTCTTGGAAGGAACATAGCCTACCCATCCTTAGTTTCCCTCTCTTTTTTTCCCCTTCCAGTTTCCTTGATCATCCCACCATCATCTCTGTGCTTCCTGTACTACCCGACGTCTACTGAATTTTAGCTTCTCAGTCCTAAATCTCCAATGTCTTTTGTGTACACTCACTGTACTTCTGGACCCTCACTTTCCTTTTGGCTACATTAGAGATGTGTGGCCTAACATGCAAAGGAGTTCCTGCTCCAAAAAAAGCCCTGGGTTTTGACAACAAACAAGGTAAACAGAATAAGAAGCAACAGGTGGGTGTGGCTGGATGACCACACTTCTGGTAACACAGGGGTGTGGCCTCATATGCTAATGAGCTGTGCTGTCAGGGGTGTGGCCTAATATGTTAATACATTTCTGCCGTTGGGTGTGACCAATTATGCTAATGAGTTCCTGCTGGAGGTTTTCTACAAAAAAAGCCCTGACACAGCCATTGGGAATTATTGGCAATCTATTGAGTTGTATAGTAGTTAAATGATTTTAGAATTGTTTTACTTTAAATTAGTCATGTTTTATTGTAAATTATGTATTGATTTTATGTAAGCCGCCCTGGGCCGGCTTTGGCTGGGAGGGTGGGGTAAAAATCCAATAAATAGATAAGTAAATACATCTATGGATGAATTGTTTGGCATGCATACGATGAACCATGGTAACAGCCACATTGGCAGGCATCGTGCTTTAGAATACCAGATGCTGAAGAACCATAGATCACACAGGGTTGGACCAGGCCTCAGGGGCAGAGCATCTGCTTGGCTTGCAGAAGGTCCCAGGTTCAATCACTGGCATCTCCAGTTAAAAGGATCAGGTAGTAAGGGATCTGAAAGACCTCTGTCTGAGACACTGGAGACCCACTGTCAGTGTGATGAGACAGTACTGACCTTGATAGACTAAGGGCCAGGTCACACGGACATTTAGTGAGGGCTTCGCTGCTGATCCCTCGCGCATTAAAGTTTCCTCTTCATATTGGCAAACCCGCCTCCCGCACCGAAGTGGGCTCAGTCCTGCGGTTTCCGCTCTTTTCTGACACCCGTTGGAACAGGTGTTTTCCGATATCTCGCGCTTTGTATCCGCGGTTTTGGCATCTAGACAGCAGTCCGCCGTGACCGCGCTACCCTCCCCCCTTTTATGTTTCCGGTTTAAGTTATGCGCATGTGCAAACTGGTGCTAGCTTTTATTTTGGTCTTCTTAGTTTGTATGTACGCCCAAGCGCATGCACAGGTTTTTTTAAAAAAAAACCTGCGCCACCACGGGGACGGCACGCTGTGTGATCTGTACTTCGCGCGAGTGAAGCGGAAGACAGAGGGACTGTCTGACCACCTCCAAGTGATATAAAATGTCACAGATAGAAGAACTGTGGGAAAACTAGCGCAATAAGAGGTCCGTGTGACCGCGGCCTAAGTGCCTGATTCAAGATAAGGCAGCTGCATGTGTTTAATAAGGAGGACCATTTTCCTAGCACCCGACTTATCGGTCTCATGGAGGCATCAACCATTCTTGGGGAAAGAATGCTAAATGAGAGCATCATCACTGCGGTCTGATCTAGGGCTTCTTCGGCTTTGACTTGCCCTTGTGACCAGTGTTCCCTCTAAGCTGAGTTAGTGTGAGCCAGCTCACAGTTTTTTAGCCTCCAGCTCACAGTTTTTTAGCCTCCAGCTCACAGATTTTTGTCTTAGCTCAGGAAGGAGGGCTCCAGAGCAAACTAATTTATGCAGTAGCCAAGTAGCTCGCTCACAACTTTGATGCCAGTCGCTCACAAAGCAGAATTTTTGCTCACAGGACTCCACAGCTTAGAGGGAGCATTGCTTGTGACTTTGACCCACAAGAGGTGTCAAACATATGGCCTGTGGGCCAGAACAAGCCCATCCAGGGCTCTCATCCAGCCAATGGTGTATCAGGCCAATGGCCCACCCAGTTCAACACTCTGTCACACAGTGCCCCAAAATACCAGGTGCCATCAGGAGGTCCACCAGTGGGGCCAGGACACTAGAAGTCCTCCCACTGTCACACTCCCCCGCAAGAGGTACTTGGTAAATCAATAGATGCAATTCAGTGGTCCCAAGACCTGCTTGGTTTTTCTGCATTTGTGCTTTCTGGCTCACAATCCTCCAGGCTGTCAACAGGCACACTGCCACTTCTTGGTAGGAACATAGCCTACCCATCCTTAGCTTCCCTCTCTTTTTTTCCCCTTACAGTCCCAGTTTCCTTGATCATCCCACCATCATCTCTGTGCTTCCTGTACTACCCAACATCTACTGAGTTTTAGCTTCTCAATCCTAAATCTCCCATGTCTTTTGCCTACACCCACTGTACTTCTGGACCCTCACTTTCCTTTCTGACCTCTCCCCCTTTATTCAATTCCATCCCTCAGTCCAAGGTGCCACGTGAGGTTTTCCATACCCAGACTGAACCTCTCACTTTGTCCCCCAAAGTTGGCCTGTTGCTGAAACATTCAGTTGCTGAAACATTCTCTCAGAATCACTGTGAGTCTTCGAAGACCACATCGAAAGGTTGGGGTGAGGAAGGCAAAGGCAGGCAACAGGTAGGCATTTTGTTTTCACCGGTCATAAACAATGTTGCACCACAACTCCAAAGGTGCATCTCAACTGTCGTACTTCCAACTGAATAACATGTTGAAATAAGACAAGCCAAATGATTAGCAGCTCTGAGAACGCACCAAGTGTAAATACTGTATTGCAGTTTTGAAAATCCTGGTTTAGGAACTGTTAAGTCGTTTACTTAACAAAGAGTCAGAGAGTGATTTCAGCAAAA
>NW_015176178.1:0-6292 GCF_001447785.1 Gekko japonicus | reverse complement strand
GGAAGTGACGTGATGACACCGGGCACGCTGGGGGCGGGACCACGACCATCCGAGGGAAAACCATAGAGTTTTCCCTCGGATGACCGTGGCCCCACCCCCAGCATGCCTGGCGTCATCATGTCACTTCTGGGTGACGTGCACATGGGGGTGGGGTTCCCCCCAGGGCCCGATCCACCGGCGGCGGGGAACGGGCCTCTGAGGCGGGGGTTTCCCCGCCCCCCGGGGGGATTTGGCAAGCCTAAGGCCCAGGGAGCCTGGCTAGCAGTAGGTGAGGCTGGGCCTACAACTCCCAGAAGCCCCTGAGAGGTTTTGGAGCCAAAATTGACTAACAGAAAAAGAGGAGGGCTTGGAATAAAAGATCTGGAGCAGCAGGAAAAGCTGTTCTTCTTCGAAGAGGGCAGAGCCAGAAGGAAGGCTGCTGCAAGGAAGAAACCCTCATCTTGAGGGAAGGGTGAGTAGTCTAAGGCCACTGCCGCTAGGGACAGTATATTTAGATGTGTTAGGGCATTTGATTTCTTTTCTTTTCACCCACTTACTGTTATAATTCTGCACCCTGTTGTTTGACCTCCTATACAATTTTCATTGTTCACTCTGCCTGCTCCTCACGCCTCTTATTTGGCCAAAAGGGAGGTCAGAAGGTCTTGGGAGGGTGCTCTGGGCCTTCTCAAGGGAACCTAAATCCAGAGTGGTGACAGCGTCAGGTGAGAACCCACCTGAGCTGTAACACACGCAAACGATTGCTTGTGAGCCCTTTGGATCAACTTCCTTTTTTTTTTTGCCATTTCTGATTACAAGAAAGCCTCATTTTTTTTCTTTAAGCATCTACGATGTCTTTGTGAGTCTCTCTCTCTCTCTCTCTCTCTCTCTCTCTGTCTCTCTCTCTCGAACTTATGGGGATGCAAAGTGCCGTCAACTCACAGCCAACGTATGGCAACACTGTAGGGTTTTCAAGGCAAGAGATGTTCAGAGGGGTTGTTTTGCTATTGCCTGCCTCTTTGTAACAGCCCTGGACATACTTGGTGGTCTCCCATCCAAATACTAGCTGGGGCCGACCCTGCTTAGGTTCTGAGACCTCCTTGGGCTATCCAGGACAGGGCGGAACCTAGGCTTGCTAAGTCCCCTGGGGGGGCGAGGAAACCCCCGCCCCAGAGCCCTGTTCCCCGCCGGCAGCGGATCAGGCCCCGGGGGGAACTCCACCCACACGTACACATCACCCGGAAATGACGCAGGTATGCCAGGCACGCTGGGGCTGGGGCCACGGTCATCCGAGGGAAAACTCTATGGTTTTCCGGGTGACGTGGATGCGGTGCGTGCTCCAGACGATGGCCAGGAGTCTCCTGCTCTGGTAAGTTTCTGACTTGGCAACCCTAGCGGAAAACCTTGTACGAGTCTATCTATCATAGATTCATCCCACCTTTCCTTCAACAAATGAAACTGAGCAAACTCTGGTGGACAGCAGAAGATGGGAGGGCCTGGTATGATGTGGTCCATGGGGTTGCAAAGCGTCAGACTTGACTATGCGACTGAACAACAACATATTTACCCCTCCTCATTGTTCCTCACAGCAACCTTGCAAGGTAGGCCAGGGGGAGTGCATGCATGAGAGGGGGGGAGGAAGAGAGAATTAATGAATGACCCAACCAAGATATCTCAGCGACCTTTATATACGGCTGGGGATTTGACCCCTCACCATCAGTCTCAGAACGTCACACTATCTCAAAGGTATATTTGCTTGCTTGTAACAGGCAGTGCAAGCCTAAACCATCTGAATGTTGCACCCAGCATCCTCAGGGTCAAGGCAAGGGATTCTGGGATGCTCCATATCAGACAGCCTACTTTATTCTGAACAGTGACCCTGTTCAAGGGCTTTATGGCTTCAATAAAGTACAACCTTCTTTCAAGTGTGTACTACGTTGTTTGCTGTGGGGACCTGACACTGGCGTGATGTGGTCCATGGGGTTGCAAAGCGTCGAACTTGACTATGTGACTGAACAACAACACATTTACCCCTCCTCATTGTTCCTCACAGCAACCTTGCAAGGTAGGCCAGGGGGAGTGCATGCATGAGGGGGGGGGGAGAGAGAATTAATGAATGACCCAACCAAGATCTCTCAGCGACCTTTATAGATGGCTGGGAATTTGACCCTGTGTTTCCTCACTACCAGTCTCAGAATGTCACACTATCTCAAAGGTATATCTGCTTGCTTGTAACAGGCAGTTTTTATTTTTCGGGGGGTAGGGTTGCCAGCTCCAGGTTGAGAAACTTCTGGGGATTTGGGAGGGGAACCTGGAGAAAACAGGGACCTCTGAGGGGTACAAAGTCCACCCTCCAAAGCATCCATTTTCTGCAGAGGAACTGCTCTCTAGTCAGGAGTCTGGAGATGAGCTGTCATTCCAGGGGATATTCAGGTCCCACCTGGAGGCTGGCATTCTTTGAACCAGGTGCTAAAGACAATAATCAGGCCTTCGTGTGAGCACAATGATTTGATGCTGCCCTTCGGCCCCGGTCACACGGGCCGGAAAATGTGGGGGGGGGAAGCGTGCCTGTTTGCCCTGGAGCAAAGCAACACGCGGCCGCCGGATCACATGTCCCGCCGACGTCCCGCAGTTCGGGGGGAGGTGCCGATCACACGACAATCCTGCGGCGCGGCAAAGAAGCGTCGCGGTGGGGGTTGTGGTTTTTTTTTAAAATTTAAATTTTTTTATTATTTTTTACTTATAAAACAGGTTAACAACAGATACACGAGAGAATTGCAAATGTGCGTTATACAACAACTGTACAGCGAATCATGTGCATGGCTGAATAGATTGTCTGTTTACAAGTTTGTCGTAGGTATCAACACCAGTGTCAGAAGTGAAGCAAGTCCTTGAGGTGTTCATTTCTCGGAATGATTTCTTCTGTTGCAAGGTATTGAACAACTGGGAACCATGTTGCCTGAAATGTTTCTATAGAGTTCTGGGATTGTTGATATGTTTCAGAGGTACTAGTTTTTTTATGCCGCATCTTCGGCGGGAAGCCTCGGGTTAGCCACGAGAGCTCTACGCTTCCCAGATGTTGCGGTGTGATCACACCCAGAAAATCCGCCTATCTTCCATCTCTGTAGCGTGGCTAATGCTCCATGTGACCGCATCCTTCCTCTGGTTGTGTTAGATAGATGACCAACAACTGGGTGCAGAGGCTGAGGCCTCCATGAGAACTTAAGAAGAGCCCTGCTGAATCAGACCAGTGGTCCACCTAGTCCAGCATCCTGTCTCACACAGTAGCCAACCAGTTCCTCTGTGGGGCCAACAACAGGGCACAGAGGCCTCCATAAGAACATCAGAGGAGCCCTGCTGGATCAGGCCAGTGGTCCATCTAGTCCAGCATCCTGTCTCACACAGTGACCAACCAGTTCCTCTGGAGGGCCAACAACAGGGCATAGAGGCTGAGGCCTCCATAAGAACTTAAGAAAAGCCCTGCTGGATCAGACCAGTGGTCCATCTAGTCCAGCATCCTGTCTCACATAGTAGCCATCCAGTAGCCATAGTAGCCAACCAGGGCATAGAGGCTGAGGCCTTTCCCTAGTAAGGTTAGAGGAAGAGAGAGGAATGCTCCTGAGATATGGAAGAACTTGCAGTGAATGTGAGAACTGAGGAAAAGACCCGGTTTTCACAATGAGTCTTCCACATTTTGGCCATAGGGCTGCCACTCTCTAGGTGGTGGCCGGAGATCTCCAGGGATTACACCTGATCTCCAGATGAAAGAGATCAATTCCCCTGGAGGAAATGGCCGCTTTGGAAGGTGGCCTCTATGACATCATACCACATCATTCCAACCTCCAGGTGACAACTGGAGGTCTCCTAGAATTATCTCCTGATCCAGACGACAGAGATCGGTTCTCTTAGAGGAAATGGCTGCTTTGGAGGGTGCACTGTATGGCATTATATCCTGCTGAGATCCCTCCCTTCCCCAAACCCCACCCTCCCCAGGCTCCATCCTCAAAATCTCCAGGTATTTCCCAACCCAGAGCTGGCAGCCCAAGGGCTGTGGGGGAATGTACATGGGTGAAAAGCCAGTTGTGTTGTACTGCATGGTTAGGAAGGGATACAACGAAACAACCTGCCAAACCCTGCTGAATAGATCAATGGCCAATCAAACTGTTCATTGAAAAATCAGGTCTCCATTCACAGGTGGTGAACAGGATGCAAGCCGAACCAGGGGTATTTGAGCATCCCTAGTTCAGTTCTTGTCCATGCTACACACAAAGAGGGGAGTGGGGTCACTTGAAAGCTCTCAAAATATTAGTGTGGTTAGACTTTAGGACATGGCCAATAAAGACAAGGAAGGAAGGAAGGAAGGAAGGAAGGAAGGAAGGAAGGAAGGATATAGTAGATATCTTTTGTGTCTTCCTATGTAGCCTCCAATAGGGGATCTTCCCCCTCCATTGATCCTTGTTTCAAAACCAGCTGGGCTGCAATTGTGGCTTCCATCTTTGAGAAGAGGTGGCCGGTCTTTCCAAAATGATTTCTATCCTTGCGAGTGGAATCAAAACAAAACACTTGCCAGGGATTTTGATGAACCTCTTCATCTCAGTTCAGAGCATGCAGATGAAAATGGCATCTTTTGGATTCCTCCGATTTTTTTTTTAAAAAAGAAATCAGATGGGGATAATTAATTAAGCATTGATTTTAGATTTCCCTTTCTCTCATTGTCGCACTCCCTGCTAAGTTATTGGGGGAGCGGAAGGGAGGGGGGACTCATCGGGTAGCTCATTTGATAAGTGTGCACGATAAGGGAGGGAATCCTCCTTATCCCCCACGTCTTTCTCTCTTTTTTTGTTGCGAATAATAGCCAAAATTTATGCCAAATCGACAACACTAATCAGGCACCCATTTGACGGGCTATTATACAATCACTACACCTTCTTCCGAGACCATTAGGAAATCAAGGAAGACGCGGACCCGTTTTTTTATTAAAATTCGTTCTACTGCGAAATTAAGCCTGTCTCTAACCTCCTGCCCTCTTCGGCATACCACAAATACAAACAGGACTAGATATTTCCTTCGATGTTGCAGAGCTCAGAAGTTGGGAAACTGGAGAAATTAGGCCCGCGTCATTGCGAATTAACTCTGTTCCTTTGCAGATATCTCCAGAAATTTTTGTTGTTCAGTCGCACAGTCGAGTCCAACTCTTCGCGACCCCATAGAAGGGGAAGTCGTGGAAGTCGTGACAGACTTCACGTTCCTGGGATCCCAGATCACCGCAGACTGTGACAGCAGCCATGAAATTAAAAGATGCCTGCTCCTTGGGAGGAAAGCGATGGCGAACCTAAACAGCATGATAAAAAGTAGAGACATCACCCTGCCAACCAAAGTCCGCATGGTCAAAGCAATGGTATTCCCAGTAGTCATATATGGCTGCGAGAGTTGGACTATAAGGAAGGCCGAGCGCCGAAAAAAATAGCTCGCCTTAATATCCTGGTGTCTCCCAGAATGGTTTGGTCATTTATTCTGAGGAAACACAGGCCTGGTTTGCTCAGGTCTTGATGAAAGCTAACCGTTTCAAGTAGTTAGTTCCAGGTGGTCAGCCATGTTGGTCTGAAGCAGTAGAACAAATTTAGAGTCCAGTGTGTTTCCATTCCAGTGTGTTTGGAAAAGTGTGTATGCACATGAACGCTCATACCTTGAATAAACCTTTACATCACCTCTAAAGCCTTACATGGGCTGGGACCCACATATTTGAGGGACTGCCTATTTTTTATTATATTTTTATCCCGTCCTCCCCGCGAACGGGCTCAGGGCGGCTAACCAACAAAGGCACCATGTGCCAAGTACAAAACGTTAAAACACATAAAAGCAACCATTTTATCAAAAAAGTGCTCAGTGATGTTAATAGTAATCATTTTGTCAAATAGATTAAATCAAGATGGTGATCAGTAGATGTTCATCAAGTCCAAATCGGTAGTACCACTCCATTCGAATACTGTAACTTCATCTTATAGGGGGCCATCGATCTTAAATGGGCCATCCCAATGCCCCATGTTCCCATGAGGCAATTGGTGGTGGTGGCTCCTAATTAAAAGCCTGGCGGAAGAGCTCTGTCTTGCAGGCCCTGTGGAACTGTGAAAGGTCCCACAGGAAGCTCTGGGAGCTCATTCCACCAGGTAGGAGCTGCCACTGAAAAGGCCCTGGCCCTGGTTGCCACAAGCCTGGACTCCCTGGGGCCTGGAATCACCAGTCGAGGTTGAGCCCCCGACCAAAGGGCTCTCTGGGGTATCAGTGGAGAAAGGCGATCCCTCAGGTATGTCGGACC
>NW_015176177.1:7609-18306 GCF_001447785.1 Gekko japonicus | reverse complement strand
GCTTATCTCTACAGATGTGCAGGTGGAGGTTGTGTTGCCTAGAAGTCTCTGATGTACTGTGAGAGACTATTGCTTCCCAGCTTTCGCCATCTAATGGTTTCCTAGCTGGTCCCGCATGCAGAAGGGTAGCTAATTGGCCCATGCCATGGAAGGGGGGGGGTGCATACGAATGCCCTATATCCTATTATGCTCAATGGGTTGCCGCCATTCTTAACAGTGCTGTGTTACTGCATCTATAGCTTTGCAATAAAAGTATAACCGTTCCTGAATGCGTGTACTTCATTGTTAGCTGCACTCTTTAATTAAACGAGAACCTCTGATGTGCTTAGCAAGAACCCACGGTCACCTTGAGGCTAGACTACTGTAACGCTCCCTACTTAGGGCTGCCTCTGTCGCAAATCCGGAAGCTGCAGCTAGTGCAGAATGCTGCGGCCAGGCTGTTGTTGGGTCTCTCTAGGTGAGACCATATCCGGCCTGGGCTGCAAGCGCTGCACTGGCTGCCAATAGCATACCGGATTCGCTTCAAAGTGCTGGTTCTTACCTTTAAAGCCCTAAATGGCCAGGGTCTGGCCTACCTGAAGGACTGCCTCTTCCCGTATGTTCCCCCAAGAGCACGACGATTGGGGAGCCTCCACCTCCTGGAAGTTCCAGGTCCCCAAGATATTAAGTTTGCCCCTACTGGGGCCAGGGCTTTTTTTGTGGTGGCTCCTACCTGGTGGAATGAGCTCCCGGGGGAGATCCGGGCCCTGCGGGACCTTGCACAGTTCCGCAGGGCCTGCAAGACTGAGCTCTTCCACCAGGCTTATGAGGAGGGCCCCCCGCCACTACCCCACCACCGCGGTAGTGTGTTATCGGCTTCCCCCACTAAAGGGGGGTAAGCATTGCCTGGCAGGAGTTTACAGACAGGGTGCGGGAGACCGCGCTATTGAGATAGCTGGCTGCCAAAATTGGGGTGGTTGTTCCCATCTTGGAAGAATTGACATAGGAAGATTACAGCACCATGCTGTAGTATGGATTTTATTGTGGTTTTAAATGTTGTTATTCTGTTACATGTTTTATTGTATTTTACATCTCGGCTTTGCCGCATGTGAGCCGCCCGGAGCCCTTGGGAGGGCAGGATACAAATCAAAACATAAATCAATAATTAAATAAATAAACCCATCCATTCTGTTCTGGCCCAAAGTCCTTCCACTTGACAAGGTAGTACAATTGACTACGCCTCAGTCTGGAATCCAGGATTGTCTCCATGACCTGGTGGAGTTCTCCGTCAATCAGGAGAGGAGGGGGTGCTGGAGGACGATGAGTCCAAGGTGAGGGTCCAGGGTCCTTCTTTAATAGGCTGAAATGAAAAACGGGGTGCACAGTAAGCAAAGATTTAGGCAGTTCAACTTCTACAGCCACCTTATTAATGACATGAGTGACTTTAAAAGGTCCAGTATATTTCCACCCCAACTTCCGCCTGGGTTGCAGCCCCTTCAAGTGCTTTGTGGAAATATACACAGAGTCATCAGGAGCCAAGTGCCGCTTGGGGCTTCTCTTGTTGCCAGCATAAAGTTTGTAATCCTCTTTGGCTTTATTCAAAGTCTTTTGCAATGTGTCCCAGTTCCTAGTCAATGTGGACCACCACATCTGGGCATCCCCCTTAACTGGCTCGCACAAATCCACAGTGGGCATGGGTCTCCATTCATACCCGTGCACTGCCATGAAAGGGGACATTCCAATGGAACTGTGTAGGGAGTTATTGTAACTGTACTCGGCAAACGGCAACAACTGCGCCCAGTTATCTTGTTGGTGATTGATATAGCAGCTAAGGAACTGTTCCAAGATTTGGTTAGTGCGTTCTGTTTGGCCATCCGTCTCCGAGTGGCGGCCACTACTTAAGCCCTGTTCCACCCCCAGAAGGCCCATGAGTTCTTTCCAAAATTTGGCTACAAACTGCGTTCCACGATCTGATATCGCTTTGTGTGGCAACGTGTGGAGTCTCACCACGTGCTGTAGAAACACAGTGGCCAACTGCTTTGCCGTGGGTATTTGCTTACATGGCATAAAACGAGCCTGTTTAGAAAACAGATCAACAACTACCCAGATCACTGTTTTCCCTTGGCTAGGGGGTAAGTCAGTTATAAAATCCATCGGAATCACAGCCCAGGGTTGTTCAGGGGTTTCCAACGGTTGGAGCTGGGCAGGGGACCTTTCCCACCCTCCGTTTACTCAGTATGCATGTTTGACAGGTAGCCACATACTTGGAGATGTTTCCTCTCATCCCTGGCCACCAAAACTGTCATTGGCTCCGATGCAAAGTCTTTAAATAACCAAGTCCAGACATTTTATTGTCATGACTATGAGACAAGACTTCTCCCTGGACAGACCCCGGGACAAACACCTTGTCATCCTTTTTGCACAGTCCCTCCTTTTTAATAGTGTCTAAATCTTGAGGGGTGACTGCGGCTTCCAGCTTCTCCATCCATTCTCCCAGCTCCGCCTCCCTCCCCGCTTTCGCCTGGCTCCGCCTCATCACCGCTTCTCTCGACTGGGCAGGAGAGAACATAGTGTCTATGACCTCATCACGCTGGCTGGCGTGCTGTGGGAGGCAGGGCAGGGTGTCTGCAAGGATGTTAGGTTTCCCAGGGAGGTGCTTTAGAGTGAATCAAAACTTAGAGAAAAACTCTGCCCACTGAAGCTGCTTGGCGTTGAGGTGGCGGGTTTTTTGGGGGAGCCTCTAGGTTTTTATGGTCAGTCCATACCTCAAATAGTACCCTCGCCCCCTCCAGCCGGGGTCGCCAGGTAGTCAGAGCGAGCTTGATGGCAGCAGCCTCCTTGTCCCAAACCACCCAGTTCCTCTCAGCCCCAGAGAATTTCTTAGACATGTAAGCAAGGGGGTGTAACTTCCCATCTGGGCCCTTTTGCAAAATCCCCCCCCCCCATCGCCACATTCGAGGCATCCACTTGGGTAATAAAACCTTTAGTTTCATCTGGATGATGGAGTATGGGCTCCGAGGTAAACAACGTCTTTAAGTTGTCAAATACCTGTGGCCTTCCCCTAACAAGATATAAGAAGAACCCTGCTGGATCAGACCAGTGAGGGTCCATCCAGTCCAGCACCCTGTCTCACACAGGGGCCAGCCAGTTCCCCTGGAGGGCCAACAACAGGGTAGAGATTCTGAGGCCTTCCCCTGAGAAGAACACCAGAAGAGCCCTGCTGGGCCAGACCAGGGAGGGTCCATCCAGTCCAGCCTCCCGTCTCACACAGGGGCCAGCCAGTTCCTCTGGAGGGCCAGCAACAGGGCAGGGAGACCGAGGCCTTCCTGGGCCAGCCAGTTCCTCTGGAGGGCCAGCAACAGGGCAGAGAGGCCGAGGCCTTCCCCTGAGAAGAACCTCAGAAGAGCCCTGGTGGATGACCAGTGAGGGTCCACTCAGTCCTGCATCCTGTCTCACGCAGTGGCCAGCCCCTGGAGGTCCAACAGCAGGCCTTCCCCTGAGAAAAACATCAGAAGAGCCCTGCTGGATCAGTCCAGTGAGGGTCCCTCTAGTCCAGCATCCCGTCTCACACGGTAGCCAATCCCTTGTCACCTGGAGATCAGTTAAAATCCCAGGAGATCTCCAGCTACCACCTGGAGGTTGGCAACCCCAGCTGGTCTGCACGTGTGTCACGTGACTCTGCATGTGGTCAGCTGACTTCCAAGAGGCTCCTTTCTTAGAACCAGGCACTGAATTGGCCCTTTCGTGTGCATGCGGCTTCCCACCTGCTCCTCACTTGAAGGAAATCTTCCCTGTTTCCCACGCTGTTGACATTTTGACGCATGTAGAATATTGTTTTCCAGCGCTGCAAAAAGAGCCAGAGTTTATTTTTGCCTGCCTGACCTCAGAACTTGACAAAGTTAGAAGTCTCTAAACTTGTGTCTGTTTTCCTTTTCCGCCGGGCTCCCTCCCTTCCTCGGGGTGCCGCGGTGGCCCAGGAGTGCAATTAGCATTAACGAGCTGGTCAGTAATGAGGCCGCAGAGGAATCGGTTAGCTCTGGCCTGGACGCAGCTGGCTCAATTAGGTGGCAGGTGCAACTGTGGCCATCTCCCCTTCCCTGGGCAGGCGCTGGTTCCCCTCTGAGCCAAGTCCGCCTGCAGCCTCCGCCTCGTGGGCCTTCCGTTGCTGCTGGACACCAAGAGAAGAGAAACTTTTCTTTCTTTCTTTCTTTCCCTGAGGGTAACTTGGCACAGTCGCATCTCTCTGAAGTTTGCACAGGACAGAGGTGCCTTGTCCTGAGAGCTACGCCCGAGTCAGGCCTCTTTCTCCTCCGGCTTAAACCTAAGGTTGCCGGTACCATTTGATTCTCAGGGCTTCATTACTTGGAGTGATCTTTTGGGCATGGAACCCTGGCTGCGCTAACCCGAAGCCAGATCCCAGATCTCTGCCTGGCTCTGCCAAAAGATTTATTGAAAAATGACACAGGCAGAGATTCCAGTGTGCTTTCCCACCACTGGCATGTATGCCCCGGACCTCTTGGCAAAGACTTGTGCTGAGAGCCAGATGTTTCACAGTGACATAATGAAATCTGTCAGTGACATCAGAAAAGCTCTGAAAGGCCGGTGGGGGGGGGAGGGAATGGGTGATGTGTCTGGACCTCCCATGCATGCCTCCCCTTCTGCCCCCCCCCCATCCACTCAGCTTTATTTTCCCGAGAGTAGTTTGGCCCTGCCGTCTAACCCACCGACCCCCCACGCGGCACTCTGGGTGGCTCATGCTGGGCCAAAACTGTTCCCAAAAACACCAAATAAAAGGAAATGCATACAAAAGCAGAGTTTGCAAAAGTCCAAGAGCAGTGTTGGAGAGAAGAAAAGTGCCCCCGCACAACCAATGTTCCCTCCAAGCTGAGTTAGTGTGAGCCAGCTCACAGTGTCTCCGGCTCACACATTTTTGCCTTCGCTCAGGAAGGGATGGGGCTCCAGAGCAAACTGATTTACGCAGCTCGCTCACGTCTTTGATGCCAGGAGCTCAGGAGGTTGAACTTTTGCTCATGAGACTCCACAGCTTAGAGGAGGGAGGCTTGCTTGGCACCCTTCAGTCTTGCGGGTCGCGTCCCACTTCCTCTTGGAAGGCCTGCGGAGAGAGGGAGGCGGCTGGAAGTGAGGGGCCGGATCTGGGCCAGGCGGGTAGGAGCCTCAGACTCTGTGGCTGAGGCTGCCGAGCTAAAGCAGAGAATACAAGGCCAGACTTTGCCTGGGTCGCAACCAGTGTTCCCTCTAAGCTGAGTCAGCGTGACCCAATGCACAGTTTTTTAGCCTCGAGAGTTGGACTATAAGGAAGGCCGAGCACTGAAGAATAGATTCTTTTGAACTATGGTGCTGGAGAAGACTCTTGAGAGTCCCTTGGACTGCAAGAAGATCAAATCAGTCAATCCTAAAAGAAATCAACCCTGACTGTTCCCTGGAAGGCCAGATAATGAAACTGAAGCTCAAATACTTTGGCCACCCAATGAGAAGGGAGCACTCGCTGGAGGAGAAGACCCTGATGCTGGGAAAGACTGAAGGTCAAAGAAGACGGGGACGGCAAAGGACGAGATGGTTAGACAGTGTCATCGACGCAACGAACATGTAGTTGAGCCAACTTCAGAGGACGGCGGAAGACTGGAAGGCCTGGCGTGATCTGGTCCATGGGGTCGCGAAGAGTCGGACGGGACTGTGCGACTGAACAACAACAAGCTCACAAAAGTAGAATTTTTGTTCACGAGACTCCACCACTTAGAGGGAGCATTGCCCACAACTGCTCCCTAGAACAAAAAGGCTCCTGAAGGCCATGAGCGAAGGAGTCAGGCGTGCAATTGGGGTTGCCAACAACCTGTGGGAAGAACGCCATGGCCCTCTAACAGAGGCTTCCTGCATGGAAATGGGCAGGTGAAGGTTTCCATGGCAGGAAGGGAAGCAGCCTCACCAGGCAAATGCCATCCCAGTAAGCCTTTGTTAAAGGGACAGGACATTTCCCCCCCTTCAAGTTGTTGGAAACCCTGTATCTCGGAGCAGAGTGTTCCAACAACAGGGACCCACAGCTCTGAAAACCCCGTTCCCCACGCACCTGGGTCTTCCCTTGGTGACGGTCGCGCATGTGGCAATCGGATACATTACACCTGGCCAGTGAGGCTCATGGGTCAGGGCACTGCCAACGGACCCCCGGCACTGGGCAGGGGCATATGGCCAGAGGTGGCCCTTGGGGTGCCAGCAATTTGAATTGGGCCCAGGAACAGCTTGGCAGCCAATGAGTCTGACACATTTCTGCGGGAACAATCCGCAAGAGACTCCCTGGCGCTGGTAAACCAGAGTTTGCTGTTGAATTTGAATTAGCAAGGCACCATTCACCCTTGGTTTCCAAACATAGTTAGGAGGGCAAGTACTAGCCAGAATTTCCTGGCTTGGATTCAACAACAAGAAATGGTTGAGACAATTGAAGAAAACGGACTGATTTATCGTTCATGAATTCCTTCCTTTCAAATAAGAGGGATATCCAGATATTTGAGATATATGTTACGCTTTCAGAAGCCTGGGTCTGCCCGGTTGGAGGGGTGAAATGCACACACACACACACACAAATACATATATTCATACACACATACACATACACATATTCACACACAAACATACATATTCACACACAGACACGCAATAAACTTAGTTTGCAGTGTTATGAGCAAGTAAAGGATACCTCAGTTAGCCCTGAAAAGAGTATTTCGGAATATTTGTGAAATTTAAAAGACTTCATTTCATTGAAATGGTTAATTACAAATATACCCAACTTTGAAGATGGTGCTGCAATCCCAAAATACTACAAGCTGAAAATCAAAACATTCAGCAGGGTAAAAAAAAAGGGAAGATTTTATACTCAGTTTTAGACCATCTTTATTGTTAGAGATCTCAAACATATGCTGTGGTTAAGGACTGGCAATACTGTTGGATATGATGACCTCCTGATGGCCCCTGGGTTTTGACCACCATGTGACATGGAGTGTTGGACTGGATGAGCCCCTGGCCTGAACCAGCATGGCTTCTCTTATATTCTTGCATTTTTATATCATCATTATGCCTGGGCTGCAGTCTGGTGCACCATTTGGGGTGTACCCCATTGAGGTTACCCTGAGGAATAAACATCTAGTTGCAGCACAGCCCTGGTTGCTGGGGGGCACACTGTGGAGGTGTGTGGGGGTCTTCCCCTGATAAGATTTTGGAACCCTTAAAGAGCATTTAGGCTTCCAAAATGTGCTCATTGCAAGGCGTTCTTTGTATCTCTCCTTTATTAACCAGATTCCTGCACGTTTTGAAAATAATCACTGTCCAGTTCCAAAAAAGTCCACCAGGTGGTGCTGTGGATTAACGTCTTGGGTTCTTTCTGGCTCCAAGTGCTAAACCGTCTTGGTTAAAGATGTGTCTTTCCGAGGGAAATGTGATGCGCCAGCCGAAGAAGAGCCACATCCTTCTCTGCCAGTGCTCAAGTCTGCTTAGGATGACCTTGAAAAAGTGCTGATTGTTAAGATGCCGAAAGGAACCGTTTTTATTTTTCTTTCTTTTAAAAATGTAGATTTTAGCACATCTTTTATAGCTATTTTTTCCCTTTGTTTTTGACTTTGTACTTTGGGGTGGTGTCTGCTATATCGGCTTGTCCCTCCCCCTCCGTGTATTTTACACAAACACACACAAGCACACACACACCCAGGCCCAGGTTGGGACTGTAAAGATGTCCAGAGTTCCACTGCAGCCCTTCTTCAGGAAAGCTGTAGTCCTTGATATTTCCTCCTTAGGTGCATGCCCAGGTTCCTGACCCCAAATGGGTGGCTTTTGGGTCTTCGTGGAGAAGATGTGGAGGATATTATAGCTTTGGGAAAAGTGCAGAAAAGGGCAACTCAAATGATAAAAGGGTTGGAACACTTTCCCTATGAGGAAAGGTTAAAGCGCTTAGGGCTCTTTAGCTTGGAGAAAAGACGACTGAGGGGTGACATGATCGAGGTTTATAAGATTATGCATGGGAAAGAGCAGGTAGAGAAAGAGGTGCTTTTCTCCCTTTCTCACAATACAAGAACTCGTGGGCACTCCATGAGATTGCTGAGTGGTCGGGTTAGAACGGACAAGAGGAAGTACTTCTTCACCCAAAGAGTGATTAACACTTGGAATTCACTGCCACAGGAAGTGGTGGCGGCTACAAGCATGGACGGCAGTGGGAGGGCTTCTAATGTCCTGGGCCCCACTGCTGGACCTCCTGAGGGCATCTGGTATTTCTGGCCATGTGACCAACAGGTCCAAATTCACGAAGAGTGCCCAAAACCTTCTGCCATATTCAGTGGGTCAGATGAAGGTTTACCATCTAGGAACCCCAATCTGAAAAACCTCATCGGTTGAGGCACTGATTAGCACACAGGAATATTGTTATATTTTTATCTGATGTATTTCAATTGTTTTAAAGTTTTCATCTACGGTAATTGATAGGACCCGCCCTGAACCTGCTATGCGGGGAGGGCAGGATGCAAATCTAATAAAATAAAATTTAAAAAAATACATCATGTGACTCGAGGCTGGCACCAGGTGGGCGACCGGGAGGGCAGGAACAGGGGTAGGTGGGTGTGATTCACCCTGGCATGACATCACTTCCGGGTTGGCCCTGGAAATGACATCACGCCATCGACACAATGGTGTGGCCCCCCCTGCATTTCCCCCTGTGCTGACCTATCCAGTGGTGTCAGGGGTCAGGGGGTTGCCCTGGCAACCTGGAGTCTGCTTCAGGCCCGAGCCAAAAGTGACCGGCTCTCAGCAGTTTGCTTTGGACAGCCAGCATCCACTATTTGTGGGGTCTGCTCATATTTGTATGTGGTGCAACTCTGATTTTCTTGCAGAGTTTTTACCTCGGGGGGGTCACGTCCAGGGGTCATTTCCTGCGGGAGCGCACAGGGGGAGAGCTCCGGCAGTAAGGAGCCCAGGGGGCGGGCACATGAAACAAGCCCCACCCCCTGCTCCCAGCAGCCCTCAGTCAGAGCAAGAAGCAGCCAGGTAAGCTGCAGAGCCCCCCCCTCCGGCCTCCCAGTCCAAAACAGTCCAGTGGCACCTTTAAGACCAAGTCTTATTCAGGCACAAGCTCTCCCTCCTCTGTGAGGACAGATCTGCACGTTCCCCCCCCCAATAGCTAGCAATCCAAAACAGTCCAGTGGAGCCTGAGCGGTGGGTGTTGCCTTCTGACACACTTCCGGTGAGGTCAGGGGGCGTGGCATATGCAAATGAGTTGTGCTAGTGGGTTATGCTAATGAGCTCCTGCACCTCTTTTTCTACGAAATGACCCCTGGCTCACGTCGAAGGTCACTGGAAAGGTAGCTTAGGCATTTTTGAACTAAATAAAGAAAAGGAATGCAGGAGGAGCCAGAGGTCAAGCAGAAGTCTGCCTGCCTCGGTGGCCTCCAGCCAAGGGTGGGTGGGGGGAGAATCGTCCCTGAGAAATCCTATCCCAGAAAGAGGACAATGGAAATTTTCCGCAGTCTTTGGCAGGAGTCCAGCTCATTCATTACACACGCTCTGTTGAAGGCCCGCACCAATGTCCCCTCTAAGCTGTGGAGTCTGGTGAGCAAAAATTCTGCTTTGTGAGCTCCTGGCATTAAAGTGGTGAGCCAGCGATTTGGCTGCTGCATAAATTAGTTTGCTCTGGAGCCCTCCTTCCTGAGCTAAGACAAATATGTGTGAGCCGGAGGCTAAAGAACTGTGAGCTAGCTCACACTAACTCAGCTTAGAGGGAACAGTGGCCTGCACTATGACTATCTGGTTTTTTTGCCCTGTGGTTTCAAGTTGCCCTTTGTCTGTGGGCTTGAGTAGGACTGAATGTTGTTTGGAATGATCAGATAAAGGTTTTTAATAAGGATATTACACTGGCTACATTAACTGCCGATGCCACTGTAAGTGTAACAAATGAGTGGTGGCGGCTACAAGCATGGACGGCTTCAAAAGGGAATTAGATAAGCATATGGAGCAGAGGTCCATCAGTGGCTATTAGCCACAAGGTATAGATAGGGACTCTGGGGCAAGGGATGCTCTGTCTTCTTGGTGCTTGGGGGGGGGCAACAGTGGGAGGGCTCCTAGTGTCCCGGCCCCACTGCTGGACCTCCTGGTGGCACCTGGTATTTCTGGCCACTGTGTGACACAGAGTGTTGGACTGGATGGGCCCTTGGCCTGATCCAACATTGGCGTCTCTCTTATGTTCTTATGTAAATCTGAGGGTTCTGACTCCCTTAGGTGTTTTCACGCAAACCGAATAACACACATTCAATCCACTTTCAATGCACTTTGCAACTGGATTTTGTGTGAAATAGCAAAATCCACTCGCAAACGATCATGAAAATGCATTTCTGGCCACTGTGTGACACAGAGTGTTGGACTGGATGGGCCTTTGGCCTGATCCAGCATTGGTGTCTCTTATGTTCTTATGTAAACCTGAGGGTTCTGAGTCCCGTAGGTGCTTTCACACAAACCGAATAACACACATTCAATCCGCTTTCAACGCACTTTGCAACTGGATTTTGTGCGAAATAGCAAAATCCACTCGTAAACTATCATGAAAATGGATCGAGAGTGGGAAGTGCACTGCTCAGCATGGATGAAGGGGTCACTCTTGACATCCCCCCCAGGGGGGGCTGTCAGCATCTTTCAAAGATGTGCCACTGTTCTCAGCCTCACCCCCCCCTTTT
>NW_015176177.1:5910-7436 GCF_001447785.1 Gekko japonicus | reverse complement strand
TCTTCTCTCTCCAGCGGCCCTGGCCAAAGGCAGGCACTAATGAGGTCCAGGCTATTAAGAGTTGCAAGTAAACAAAGGAAGAGAGGGCCTGCCTTTGGGGCCTGCACTTAAGAGGTTCTGGACCAATGCCATGCCCGCTGAGGCCTCCTGCCCCGTCGGCCCTCCCTCTGGCTAACAGGCAAGTCCCTTGGAAATAGCTGTGCGGGAAAACAAGGCACTGAGAAATGAAGCAGGCTTTTTTGTCTAATAAAATACAATAAAATCACAGTAAAAGAAATTAAAGGAGACGAGAACTTTCTTAATGTAAGAAGCAACCTACCCCACCCCAGTCTTCCCATGTGCCAAACAGCCATCATGCCAGCACCTTTAAAGCGGCTGACAGGACGAATTTGCTAAATGTTCCTAAAATGCATAGTGGAGACCCCCAAGGGGTATGGATAATGGTCCCTCTAAGCTGAGTCAGTGTGAGCTAGCTCACAGTTTTTTAGCCTCCAGCTCACACATTTTTGCCTTAGCTCAGGGAGGATGGCTCCAGAGCAAACTAATTCATGCAGTAGCCAAATCGCTCGCTCACAACTTTAATGCCAGGAGCTCACCAAGTAGAATGTTTGCTCACCAGACTCCACAGCTTAGAGGGAGCATCGGATGTGATCCTTCCTGTAGCTACTGCTTAGACTGACAAGCAAAGGACGCTCAGGACAGGATCCGGCCTTCCTTTCCCAGCAAAAGCAGCTGGGGCCCCTGGGCATAGTGTGTTTCCTACCACAGGGTAAAGGTCTTTTCATAAGCGAGGGACGAGGGTCTCTTCAGCTTGCTGACTGATAAGGAGGAAATCACGTTTTCCAGGAGGGCTCCACTTGGCAGAAATTATCACTAATTTTTATTTATTTATCTATTGATTTACATCCCACTTTCCTCCTCAGTTGGGACCCAAAATGGCTGCCGTGAACGGGTGTCCATACAGATAGTGGTGAAATTTCTTCCCCCCCCTGCCACAATAGCCAAGGCCTCTTTATCAATTTGCGCATAGTTGCGCTCAGCCGCTGACAGAGTCCATGAATAATAGGCAACTGGGACCTCGCGGCCGTCCGGCAGCCAATGTCCCAGGACCGCCCCGACCCCGTAAGGCGAAGTGTCACAAGCCAGCACCACGGGGAGGGCCTCGTTGAAATGCGCCAGGACCGAATTTGACACCAGCAGGTCCTTAACTGCTTGGAATGCCGCGGCTTGTGGCGGGCCCCAGACCCAAGATGCCGATTTGTCCAGGAGACGGTGGAGCGGCTCTGCAACTGCAGCTTTGAGGGGCAAGAAGGAATGATAAAAGTTCAATAGCCCCAGAAAAGCCTGCAGCTCCGCTTTAGATTTTGGGGGCGGTGCATGTGTGATGGCTTTCACCTTGTCTGTGGTGGGGTGGATGCTGGAGGCATCGACCGTGAAACCAAGAAACTCCATATGAGGGACCCCCAGCAGACACTTCTCCCGCTTGACCTTGAGGCCTGCCGTGTCGAAGCGATGTAACACAGCCC
>NW_015176177.1:0-5025 GCF_001447785.1 Gekko japonicus | reverse complement strand
CGGCCAGGGCGACTCGAGCAGGCTCCCACCGCCCCCCATCCCCCAAGGAGCCCCACTGGCCGAAGAGCGGCATGAGTCACCTGCCGCTGCCCCCAGCCGGCGGGGGCAACTTCCATTCTGGCTGAGGGCGGCCAGGGTGATTCGAGCAGGCTCCCACCGCCCTCCCCCCATGCACGAGTCGCCCGCCGCTGCCCCCAGCCGGCGGGGAAACTTTCCCTGCTGGCTGTCAGCAAGCTGCCAATGTTTTTTTTAGTCCTTCTGTATGCGCTTGCCCGCTTTCGCTTTGTGATGTGCTGATGCGCTTGATGGCTTCGCTAGCCGAAATGTTTATATCTGTCAAGGCCACAGGTGGTTGCCGCTGCTCGTTAGCGCTCGGAGGCTCTCACGAAACACCGTGAGAAATAGATAACATATGCTGTCTAGAAGCATTTGATCCCAGGCTCAATGGTGCGTGCGGGAAACTCCGCAATTGGGCGTCAGTGCTTTGAATGTACTATAACATGCCATGCCCTTTGATTTCCCCTCATTCTGAACAGTGATCCTGTTATGCACCTATAGCTTCAAATAAAGTAAAACCTTTTCTACAAGTGTGTACTTCCTTGATGCTGTGGGAAGTCTGACATTCTGTTCAGAATCCCATTCATTCCCCATCTCAGCAAATCTATCGATATCGATATGAGTGACGGAGAGGGGAAACCACTGAAACCCGACAAAGAGGAACCTGCAAAGCCGGATGAGGGAAAGACCCTCCGGTGACTACTGCATCGGTACCGGTGACTACACAGCTGCCGGTCTCCATGCCGAGTGGGGGGGTGATCCCAAAGAAGCTGATGGCGTCCGTCTTCCTGACCCCCCGAGGCCCCAAGTACAGGCATGACGACTGCACCAGTCAAAGCTGAAGCCAATTTGGTGCGGATACCACCCAAGAGTCCTATTTGCACCTGGGATTTGCCTTGAGGGACAGTTTGTACGACAAGGGTCTGGGGGCTCAAGGATTGCCTCCTCTGGGAGCCCAATTTGAACCCATGCTGCCGACATGGGTGACTGATCAATCAAAGGCCTCCCCGGAAGAGGGGCTGATGGACTAGATCGAGACGACGGACCGAACGGTGCAGCAACTGCAGCAAACGTTGGAAGAGATGCTACAAGCCATCCTGGAGTTGGTCACGCAAACCATCGAAGAAGCGCTCGAGCAGATGCGACCGGCGGATGGGGTGCCAGGGGCCCAGCCGCTGACGGGACCTGGGGACCCAGGCCAACAAGGGCCACCCGGCCAACCGGGGGTATCTCAGCAACCGGTCCCAGTCCCCGCTCCGAGACCTCTGGAAGTACCAGCCCCGGTGCCGAGGCCAGCCAGTCCCAGGGGACAAGCAACCCCGAGGTCGAAGGACCTGATTGAGGCGACGTTTGATGGCAACCCGGAAGAGCTCTCGTACTTCGTTGTACAGGTGCAGAAATTCGTGGATCGTTCGGGTCACCTGTTCCCAGATGACAGCAGCCGCATCGATGTGGTAGCCGCAAGACTCAGAGGACCTGCAGCAGCCTGGTACGTGGGGCTTCACAATGCCCGGGCACCTGAGCTGACGGACATGTACGCGTTCATGTGGGCGCTGCGAGCCCAGTTCGAGGACCGCAATGCGGGGCCAAGAGCGCAAGCGTACTTGCGCACACTGAAACAAGGGAGAAGAACAGTCCATCAGTACTCGACTGAATTTAAACTGCACACAGGCAAGTTGCCCAACTGGCCGGACAACATCCTGGCAGAAATGTGCCGAGTCGGCCTGAATGCGGAAATCAGAGAGACGGTACTGAGATCAGTGGATCTGATTTCCCTGATGGCTTGGATGCAAGAAGCCGAGAGTGCAGAGAGTCGCCTGCAAACATTGAGACTCGACATTGCCGCAGCTGGAGGAAAGGCAACCCCCTCTCCTCTGAAACCCAAACTGTCGCGACAACCAGCTGCCCTGCGAGAGCAACGGATGCGCCAAGGTTTGTGCCTAAAATGCGGGGAAAGGGGCCATTTCACTGCCGACTGCGGGCAACCCAGCTGGAGGGAGAAAGCTGACACTGGAAAGGGACGCCCCACCACCCTGATGAAGAAACCCACAGGGAAGCCGAAATTTGCAAAGGCTTTGCTTGCATCGCCGGAGGAAGACGAGGGAGACTTGAGCAACGAAGAACAGGAGCCGGCGGGAAATGACTCAGTCCTGCTGTAGAAGGCGCAGAGCAGCAGGACCCTCCCAGCGAGGCGCCAAAAAGTGGTGAGCGAACCCCCCTCCCTCTTCTTTGTGACTGTGTCAGTTCTAAACCCGACCCTTGGAACTCATGTTAAAGTGAAGGCTTTCATAGACTTGGAGTGCGGGAGAGACTTGATAAGCCCCTCGGTGGTGGCTGCGCTAGAAATTGGGGTGGTGGAGTTGAAAGATCCCATAATCTTCACCCAGATGGATGGGTCACCCATGAAAGACCCATGTAGATATGAGACTGTACCACTGCTAGTGGGGGCCGGAGAGCACTGGGAAACTAGGTCCTTTATAATTACCCCAGCAGCATGCTTTCCGATGGTGTTGGGAGCCCCGTGGCTTCACGGGCATGACCCTTACATACTTTGGGATGAAGGGAGGGTGCAATTCATCTCGCCCAAATGTAAAACCCACTGTTGGGATGAGAAATGGGGACAGAAACCCAAACCCGAGGAACCCATGGCCCTCCTGGCCCAGGAAGAATTAAGCTCCATCCCTCCTGAATATCGGGACTTAGGGAGGAGGAGGCGGATGAATTACCTCCCCACCAGCACTAGGACTGCAGCATCGAGCTGGTGTCAGGGGCTAAACTACCCAAGGGGAAGATTTATGCCATGGGGCCGGCCGAAAAAAGACGAACTGAGAAAGTTTATCAATAAGAACTTGGCGTGTGGTTTCATCCGGCCGGCATTGTCCCCCTTCGCAGCACCCGTGTTGTTTAGAAAGAAAAAGGATGGAGGGCTTAGACTCTGCATGGATTATCGAGGGTTAAATGCAGTGTCGGCTACCAACGCCTATCAAATGCCATTGATTAAAGACTTGTTGGCAGAAGCTGCCAAGGGGAAATTTTTTTCTAAGTTGGATTTACGGGATGCTTATTTCTGTGTGTGCATAAAAGAAGGAGACAAACCGAAAACCACTTTCAACACACCCCTGGGCCAGTTTGAGTACTTAGTGATGCCCTTCGGTCTTCAAGGGGCTCCGGGAGTGTTCATGAACTTTATCAACGAAGTGTTACACAAGCACTTGTTTAATGGGGTACTTGTTTACTTAGATGATATACTTTTGTACTCCCCCAATTTGCCCTCCCACGTGAAATTGGTGAGAGAAGTCCTGAACACGTTGCACAAGCACAAACTGTTTGCTAAGCTGTCTAAATGCGAATTCCACAAGACACACATTGACTTCTTGGGCTACCACATCTCCAGTGCGGGGTTGGAGATGGACCCGGGGAAGGTTCAAGCAGTGTTGGGGTGGGAGGCACCTCGAACCTGGAGGCAGCTCCAGTCCTTCTTAGGATTCTCAAACTTTTATTGTTCACTTTTGCCTAATTTTGCCCAAATTAGCCTTCCACTCACAGACTTGTTAAAAACAAAGGGAAATGGGGCGGAAGCCACCAAGCTGAGCTCCCCACTCCCCTGGTCCCCTGGTCGGAGGAATGCCAAGCAGCGTTCATGCTCTTAAAAGATCTCTTCACGTCTGAGCCGGTACTAGCTCACCCAAACGAAGAGAAAAAATTTATTGTACAAACTGATGCCTCGGATGTCACCATGGGGGGGCTATTTTACAGGAGGGGGACAATGGGCTACTACACCCCCTTGCCTACGTCTTGAAAAAATTCACTGACACGGAGAGAAACTGGTCCGTGTGGGAAAAGGAGGCGGGAGCTATAAAACTCGCACTTTCAACATGGCTAGAAGGGGCAAGGGTGCCGTTTGAGGTCTCGACTGATCATAAGAACTTGGAAACTCTTAAAACGTCGCGCTGTTTGAACGCCAAGCAGCTGCGGTGGGCAGATTTCTTTTCGAAGTTTCAGTTCATCCTCCATTATTTCCCGGGCTCGGCAAACTCCCTAGTGGATGCCCTCTTGCGCCTTCCCCAACATGCCAGTCAGCAGGACGTCATACTGGACTCAGTTTTCACTCCCACCCAGCTGGGGGGAGCGGTCACAACTCGGCGGCAGGCGGCCAACTTGCCTTTGGCTCCACCTCTACTTTCCTCCCCCCCGAATCGTCCCAATGGGCCAGCCAATTCACCTCCGCCTTTACGGAAGCGGACAAGGAGGTGCTGGATGGGGTGGGGGATTGTTTTCAAGGGGAGGATGGCTGTTGGTATCGTGACAATAAACTGTATGTTCCCATCTCCCTGAGAGGGGCAGTTATGCAGTCTGCCCATGGATCTAAGCTGGCGGGCCACTTTGGCTTCGTTAAATCCATGCAACTTCTTCAAAGACAGTTCTGGTGGCCACTCATGCACAAAGATTTCTCGGTGTTTGTCCAATCGTGTCAAGTGTGTGCAATGAGCAAACCACGACTTGGGAAGGTTCCGGGTTTATTGAAACCCCTTCCCACCCCTCATCGACCATGGGAAGTGATCTCGATGGATTTTCTAACGGACTTGCCTCCTAGCAAATCCACGACTGTAATTTGGGTGGTAGTGGACCTTTTTTCTAAACAAGCCCACTTCATCCCCTTCCCGTCGTTGCCGACGGCCAAAGCCTTGGCTAAAGCTTTCCTAACACATGTGGTAAGGCTCCATATGCTGCCCAGCAAAGTGATATCCGGCCAAGGGACCCAATTCATTTCTAAGTTTTGGGGGGAATTAATGAAGATTATGTGGGTGGAGAGGGGCTTAAGCAGTGCATACCACCCAGAGACTGATGGAATTGGGACCTGGTGATGCCGGCTTGTGGTGTAAACAATTGCAAGATTCATGGCCCCTCTTGCAAAAGACTTTGGATGCAGCCAAAGAAGCACTCAGGCTGACAAGAGAAGGGTGGAGG
>NW_015176176.1:0-18372 GCF_001447785.1 Gekko japonicus | reverse complement strand
AGGTGCCCTATCAAGCCATGCCTGGCCCAGGGGAGAAGGTGCCTGGCCCAGTCATGTCTGGACTAGGGAAGGAAGTTCCTAGCCTGTTGAGTTGCACCTAGCCTCTTGGAGGCAGCTCCCAGCCCAGGAAAGGCGGTACCTGGCTGACTCCTTCAACGTGCACTATTACTGCTGCCACTGGCTAGACTGCAAAGGGCCACTTCCTCCTCCCTGCCTTTGGCAGTTTCTCTTTCACAGCCTGCAGGAAGGCTCCATTATTCAGGGCCCAGCCTCCCTGCTGGTAATGCAGCGGGCACACAGGTTGCCTTTGCAAATGGCCAATCAGGTTACAAGCAGATTGTGAAGCCAAGTAAGCCAGTGCCAGACTCCCCTAGCCCAAAGCAGATCTTGATGAAGCTCAGAAGTTGATTGAGAAAAACTTTTTTTAAAAACTTATTTTGCCTACTGATAGAGATTATTCATCTGCCCCCACCCAGTGCATCGGGACCAAGGATCATTGCTCCTCCTCCTCCCCTACTTTCCCCCCCATCCTCTACAATGTTTTGCAGTCAGATGGGCAAACCAGCTTCCATTGCCAGCCATGACACCTGAAATCCCCTGCGGCCTGCCCCTTCTCCTTCACAGTTTTTCCCCTAATGGTGCAGATGGCAGCTGACTGGCTAGGCACTTTGGCTCTTTCACTTTCCCTCTCTTCTTCATGGGCAAGACTGGGAGAGGACCTTTTTCAGGACCAGCTCTTCCTCCCAGTCCCCCCTGCACCTCAGCTTGCACAAAAGGTTATGACCAGAAGCCCATTTTTATTTTACAGACCTAAGCTTATAGAAAGGAGGGAAAGCCGCATGGTATATCTCAATCTTGTCACATCATGGAAGCTAAGCAGGGTTAGTCCTTGGATGGAAAACACCAAGGAACACTCTGCACTGGAAGGCAATGGCAAACCACCTCTGCTTCTCATTTGCCTTAATAGCCCCTTGCTAGGATCTCTGTTGGTTGTGATTTGATAGCACTTACGTATGTACATTAGCTCATGGGGTTAGCAGAGGAATTTTTAAAAGTCGCTAGGCAAATACTGCTTTTGCCATAAGACCCAGCTCTCACCTAGTATACCACTCTAAGCCAAATGCACTCACATTAATCGAACAGCAAACCCATAACAATACGCACTGCAACAGATCCCCCTGTTCTGCTGAGTGGTTTACCTGACTGGAGGAGGAGGGGAATCAGACAGGAGCATCAAAAGGAGAGAGCCCCTCACCCAAAACTGCCGAAGGCACCTTGCAGTGGTGTGTGCAGCATGTCAAGGTGGAGTGAATAAGTGTCCTGGTATTCCAGAGTTAAAAGAAAGATTACCACACCAGCATCTGCCCGATATTTAGCTGCATGATCCATAGATAATTGGTTACAATTCTGATTAAATAAATCATTTCTAGGGCAAATGCCACCATGATTTTTTCTGGGCAAAACTTACCTTTCTCAGAAGTACTGCTAATCCAAATAAGATTTTGAACAACAAAGACCAGCCAAGTGTTCATGTTTCAGGCAAATTATCAGTTGCTCTGCACTACAATATTCATTTTCAGGGATTAATTTTTCCAGGGACTGACACTGCGAAGATCTTTCTGTTGTTGTTTTATCAATTATTTCTTCCAGCACAAGGGCGGCTGTGATTCTTTTTCGCTGCTAAGTATGTGAAGTGCTTTTGCTTGGGGCAGCATCTGAAAAGAGAAAGGATGACCACAAGTAGATACCTGGACTTTCCCGGCAAATAATAATACTTAGCATTTGTACAGCATTTCCAGTGTTCTGTGTCCATGAAATTAGGGTTGCCAGAAGATCAGGGGCATCCCTTCCCCTTCATCAAAATGTTGACAGGTGCCCCGCCCCCTGACGTGGGTGCTGGGGGAAGGCAAGAGGCTGTAGGGGAGGGGCTGAGGGGTTTCCTCTGTACCCCAGGACTCTCAGTGGGGCTGGGCAGTCTGCCTGGGGTACAGAGGGGCATGTCTAAATAGTAGAACTTTTAAAAGGGACTGTATTTTTCCTTTTGCAGAGGCTTTTTGGCTTGCAGCCTCTCGCCTGTCCCTCTGATCAGCCTGGGGTACAGAGGAAGGTTGGGGTGCATGCAGGGGGTTGGGTGGAGGTCCCAGGATCTGTCCAAGAGACCCTGGGGCATGTCTGTGCTATTTTTTGGTTTCTGGGTGGGAGGCTCTCTCTGGAGCCATCCACGAGACCCCTGAGGGGCAGTCTGCGCTAAGACAGAGCTCTCTCTCAGGGGGAGGCTCTCTGTTTTTTTAGGGATGGGTGGAGGTCCCCAGGATCTGTCTCAGGGGGCTGGGGGCTCCCCGAGCCAGTCTGCACTAAGTTTTTGGTTCTGGAGTTTTACAGAGTCTGTACAAATAACTTTTAAACCCTTTTCCCTTTGCAAACAAACTGCTTTTTGGCTCTCGGGGGGGGGGAGGTTGGGCTCTGGGGTCTGCCTGGGAGTTACAGAGTTACGGTCTGTGCTATTTTTTGGTTTCTGGGTGGGAGGCTCTCTCTGGAGCCATCCACGAGACCCCTGAGGGGCAGTCTGCGCTAAGACAGAGCTCTCTCTCAGGGGGAGGCTCTCTGGAGCCATCCAAGAGTCTCCCCAGGCACAGTTTGCGGTCAGCCACAGTGTAAAAAGCACCTTTCCAGCCACAAACACATGTCCCAGACCCTCCCAAACACATTCAAAGCACCCAAAAACAGTCAAAAGCACCTTTCAGAAAACTCCAGCCACAAACACAAGACCCTTGGCCCCAACACACGTTCCAAAGCAGCCATTTTCCCTCCCCCCCACACCTCCATGTGCTTCAAAGCAGCCAATTTCCCTCCCCCCACCTCGGGGAAGCTCGTCACGCCCCCCAGGGGGTGGGGCAGCCTGTGGCTGCTCCTCAGCCCCTCCCCTACAGCCTCTTGCCTTCCCCCAGCACCCACGTCAGGGGGCGGGGCACCTGTCAACATTTTGATGAAGGGGAAGGGATGCCCCTGATCTTCTGTTGCCAACCTCCAGGTTGGCCCTGGAGCTCTCCCAGAATTACAAGAGATCTCCAGATGACAGGGATTAGTTCCCCTCGAGAAAATGGTTCCTTGAAGGACCTCCCCTCCCCAATCTCTTCCCTCCTCAGGATTCAACCCCAACAGCTCCAGAACTTTCCCAACCCAGAATTGGGAATCTTATCCATAATCTTGTTGTGATCCTTGTGAGAGTCCTATAACAACATTATCCTCCTTCTGCTGCTGCTGATGGGAGGGGGATGAAGCTGACATAGCCTAAGGCTCCCTGTTGAACTTGGGGGCAGAGTTAATATTCAAACTGAGGATCTCCTAGATCACTGCTCCTTTATGACTGCCCCACACTAGCATCTTGTTACATTGTCTGCAAACTTGCTATGAGTTTTGTATTATAATCCTGGTAGCAAGAATTAGCTAAAAGTCTTTGACTCATCATGTTCTAAGAGAAGCAACAGCTAAAGAAAAATAGTACAAGTCAAATAGCAAGCTGACAAAAAGTGATTTTGCCATGCCATAGGATCAGAGGCTACTGTGGTACAATATCTAGTGCCCTGGGATATCTTTCAGACAACAAAAAATCAAACTAGACCTTCCTCCTGATGTCTTGGGTGGGCACTTGGATATAACTCAAGAGAAATACTTTGGAATTTACAAAAGTCTAAGCATCAATTTTGGATTTAAATACAAAGGTCTCAGTTTTTCCACACTTAGCATTCACATTCATTTAATTGGTGCCCTGATTGAGAAACTCATTGAAGGAAGTCTCAATTTGAATGGCGGCAGCTTTTTAGGCAAAACATGAAAATTATCCATAGAGTCCATGAGCTAGGATCATCTTGAGATGACAAATAGGCAGGGGTGAACTGGGAGGCAAAAAGAGCCCTAGAACTTATATCCCACCTCTTCCCTTCCACATGCCTAATGTTATGTAATGTGGTGTGGGGGGGCTGCCCTGGAGTGGGAAACACATATCAAGAGGCCTGTCTTGCACAAGCAGAAGTGCTTTCTGCTCATACAAGGGACTCTGGATCTGACCACTATATCAAAAGTGCTTTCAAAATTATGTTCTTTACAAATATGTTAAATTAAAGGCAGTTCCTGCTTAACCTTATGGTCTAACTGGGAGGGTAATATAGGAATTGGAAGTACATTAGCAACCCAAAGAAATCACATATTGCCATATAGCAAATCAAACCACCAGGCTTAATAGATTAATACTGTCTCCTCTCACTGTTGGACCACCTCAAGAATCCCAGGCAGAGGTCTTTCTGAATTGTGCCACTGCTTTTATCCAAGGACTGAAACTTGATGCTCTACATTTGAAACATGGGCTGTTCTGGCAATAAACAACGATACATGAACTACGTGCTATGTGAAGATTCAGCTAAAATCAGGTGCTGCCTTCTTGGGTCAGGTGGCAGAAATGTTGCAGGAGTCAGACAATGGGAGATATTCAAAAACAGATTCTCATGTAATGTGATGAGGGTTGGGGGGGGGGGGGAATAAGGATATGATGCCAGCAACAACGAATCTACTTTATCATAACATGTCCTTCACAGGAAAACATCTCCTTGGGAAACATCCAGTGAAATGACTAATTTATTTGAAACAGGACAGCAAAATAATGTCATCTTCAGAACGAAGAGCCTTAGGAATGACCTACCTGAGGAATGTCCACAACTCTCTACTCATTCAGAGCATAACTCTCCAAAGTCATTTTCCCTAGATGCTGCTTTTCTCTCCACTGGGATCTGATTCTGTTAGAAAAGCACCCTTATTGGACTGAATAGAAGCAAGCAGTAAATACAAGGAAGATCCAGTATGATTCATCTAGGTGTCCCTTTTGGTCTTATAATAAGACCCACACAGCTCCTTTTTTATTATTAAATATTTTTAATTAATTTTTCAAATACAGAACAACAACAAACATAAACAGCAAACCGTGCCTAAAACAGTGAATAAGTTGTATAACAATGTGAAATAATAATTCCGTAGTTGTGTTTGCTATTCTCGCCTCTGTTTCAAATGAGAACCAGGTTACAGTAAAGTTGTACCAATTCAAGAAAAAAAAATCTAAACAGCAGGATTAGCAATCAATCAGTAATAACATCGATTATGACGAACAATAAAACAGTTCAAAAGTGAGCAAACATTTTATATATGTTGTTTTTTGGTTCTTTAGCTGTCGTATTGAGGTATGTTAGTACACAGCTCCTTTAACAAGATTGGGGCAGATTTACATTTAAAGAGACAGGACTGCTGCTCCCATGTCTGATTTGTTCCTACTTCACCTGGCCCAGAACTCTGCTTACAGAACTTATATCCCACCTCTTCCCTTCCACATGCCTAATGTTATGTAATGTGGTGTGGGGGGCTGCCCTGGAGTGGGAAACACATATCAAGAGGCCTGTCTTGCACAAGCAGAAGTGCTTTCTGCTCATACAAGGGACTCTGGATCTGACCACTATATCAAAAGTGCTTTCAAGATTATGTTCTTTACAAATTTGTTAAATTAAAGGCAGTTCCTGCTTAACCTTATGGTCTAACTGGGAGGGTAATATAGGAATTGGAAGTATATTAGCAACCCAAAGAAATCACATATTGCCATATAGCAAATCAAACCATCAGGCTTAATAGATTAATACTGGGCTGTTCTGGCAATAAACAACGATACATGGACTATGTGCTATGTGAAGATTCAGCTAAAATTTGGCGCTGCCTTCTTGGGTCCGGTGGCAGAAATGTTGCAGGAGTCAGACAATGGGAGAAATTATGCAAGATCAGATCTTCATGTAATGTGACGAGAGTTGGGGGGGGGGGGAAAAAGGATATGATGCCAGCAACAACGAATCTACTTTATCATAACATGTCCTTCACAGGAAAACATCTCCTTGGGAAACATCCAGTGAAATGATTAATTTATTTGAAACAGAACAGCAAAATAATGTCATCTTCAGAACTAAGAGCCTTAGGAATGACCTACCAGTGAGGAATGTCCATGATGCCATGAAAATGAGCATAAACTGACAACTTTCAGCATAATAGTTATGAAAACAGCAAACATTCTGAAAGGAGTCAGAGTACTCTTTGGTCATATCATTATGATGGCACTGGGTCGGAACATTCAGTTATCAGATGTACTCTTCAGTCTTCTGAGTCCTTGTTTATCATGGACTTGACTTAGGGATCTTACTTACTGCAGTTAGGCCCTGAGCTCCGTTACTCATGATGATAATCATAGGGTAGTAATAGTCCAGAGACTACAGCAGGTTGCTGGATATATAAATTTCAAACCTCTTCCCTTTGGCTTGTGCTTTGCTTTATAATAGCAATTACAGGGCACAGTGTCCCTGTACAGGGTACAGTTTTGGTGTCACAACCAAGAGAACCCTTTCTTGGGTTGCCATCTATCCTCAAATGGTGGGGACATCCAAAAGAAGAGCCTCTGAAGATGACCAGGGTGAGTGAATAGGTTCTTATAGGAGAAGGCAATCCTGAAGGTATGTTGGCTCCAGGCTGTACAGGGCTGAGCTTTTTCTTTGGATACACGGTAACCTAGGCCGTATGGGTAGGGCGGGATATAAATCCCAAGAATAAATAAATAAATAATAAATAACCTCTGGCTCCAAGGATATTTATTTATTTATTTATTAAATTTGATTTACTAGGCTGCCCTTCCCTAGAATAGGGTTCAGGATGGCTTACAAAAGAATAAGTATACAAATCTCTATTTAAAACTAAATTAAAATAACCCAATAAATACCAGTACATAAAAACAGCATCAATGAGATAACAAAAAACAGCCTATATAAGATGACAGAAAGAATTCCAACTCCCCAGTCTCCCTTCCGAGCCCTTGATAAAATGACACTCCCCCACTCTCCGAGCCCTTGATAAAATGACACCCCATAAGTAGGGAGATAGTTGCTTCCCTAACTTCATCTTGATTGGTCCCTGAAATCAACAAATCTTCTACATACTGAAGGCAGCAAACAACATTAAGGCCCTGCCATTCTGCAAGGTCTTTAGAAAGTTCGTAGGTGCCACCTGTGTCCATTGCTTGGATCAGTCCACTCAAAGGTAAACAGATCCCTTGACTCTGGGTGCAGTGGTATGCTGAAGAACACATTTTTCAAGTCTGTATTAAAATCCAGTATATATATTCAGTATAAATATCCAGTATATTATATATTCAGTATTAATATCCAGTATATAACTAAAGGCTTTTCCCACATTGGGTTGTTGCTGTAGCTCAGCACCAGCTTTTCATCTTCCTTACAGACAATATTGTTTGCCTGTCATTACAGGAAGAATGCAATGAAGCTTGGGGGGAAAGATATGGATTTGGGTCCCAGTGCTGGGGAAGGGGTGGAGTTAACTCTTCCCTTGTACCATTTCCCCAGTCTGACATCCCCCCCCTCCACACACACACACTGCAGACTGCTTTGAGTCCTGATGGGGGGAAAGTAAAACTGTGAACCACTGGTGGTTACCTGGGAGCGCAGACAGGATGGTGTATGGGTCTTAACTACCTCATTGACCTTCCTCGGGTGTTGTACCAAACACCACTTGGACATCTCTTCATTCTTGTGTACCACTAGGATGGGCGTATTAAAAGGCGAGGTGCACTCCTCAAGTCTCCTTTCCTGCTCCAACTGGCTACAGGCCTCTTTTCCCCTCAAGGGACATTGGATATTGGCGAACCCTCACTGGCTCCTTATCAGGCATAAGCTCTACCTTCACTGGTGCTGCTGTTACTGCTAGAGCTGGAGACCCATTTTCAGCCCACACAATGGGATTTACTTCGTTCACTATAGCCTCTTCCAGGCTTGAGGAATCTGAGATTTCTGGGACTTCCAAGAGGGCAGCCATGCAGGAAAAACCGTGTCTGGGGGGGTGGGATGGTAACTCCCTCTTCAGTAAATTGCAGTGAAGTACCTAGCTTGCAAACAGAGACTACAGCAGCTTGCTGGATATATAAATTTCAAACCTCTTCCCTTTGGCTTGTGCTTTGCTTTATAATAGCAGTTACAGGGTACAGTGTCCCTGTACAGGGACCCTGTACAGGGAGAGTTTTGGTGTCACAACCAAGAAAACAATTTCTTGGGTTGCCATCTATCCTCGAGAGCATCACTTGCCCCCGACTGAGAGTTCCTATCTATCCCTTGTGGCTAATAGCCACTGATTGACCTCTGCTCCATATATTTATCCAATTCCCTCTTGAAGCTGCCCATGCTTGTAGTCCCCTCCCAAAAGAGCAGCAGGGCAGCTAGGTATTAACAGAAAAGAATGGCACAGGGGGGCAGAGCCATCCACTTCAATACCCCAGAGATCTCTAAAAATGACTGAGAGGCTGGCTTACCATTCATGCCTACAAGTTGAACCTTGTGGGAGCTTGTCTCCAGCCCATTTGGTGCAGCTGGTAATGAAGAAAACGTGGCTCCAGAATCTACTAAGGCTTCAAAGTCCATGTTCCCCACTCTAACTTTTATCAAGGGCTCGGAGAGTGGGGAGGTTGTGATTTTATACTCCTGATGCCCTTGGTCCTCGTCTGCCACTGTGGCAGCAGGCATTTGAGAGTTTAGGTGGGAAAGCCACTCAGGACAGTTTTCCCCCCCAATGGCCATCCTTTTTACAATAATTACATTGGTTAGTACCCAAGGGGGGGTCTCCGTTGCTGACCTGTACCCCTATATGGTGTATAATTTCCTCGGTGAGATGGGCGTCCCTTCCTCCCTTGCCTCCCATGAGGTCCTTCCCCCCTCAATGCTTGTGCAAACATCACGGCTTTTTGTTTTTCCTTCTCACTGTCTCTATTATTATTATACACTCGCTATACAATCTCTTGTAGGCTTGACAATGACCGTACCTTCCAATCTTCTAGCTTCTGCAACTTTTTCCTTATACCCTCTGATGCATTTCCCACATATGCAGCCACAAGGGTCATCCTGCTAGCCTCTGCTTCAGGGCCCATATCCCCACACTTTCTAAAACATTCCATCAGCCTTCCCAGATAAGCTGAAGGATCTTCCATTTTCCCTTGCTCCACATCCCAGATTGTATTTAAATTCACTTGCTTAGGTATTGCTTCTTTCATCACCCTACAGATATATTTGCGGTAATTGGCATGGTGATCTCTGGGGTCTTAATTCTCATGCCCCCACCCTGGATCTTCCACCCTCTGATGTCTCCTCACCACTCTTTCTTCAACTTCCACCAAATGCTTTGCTTTTTCTGTCACCAAACGTTTCTCTTCTGTGGCCAGGATTTGATTTAAAACTGTTTTCATATCCTTCCAAAGTGAATTAATGCTGGGCACATAAATCTTTTAACTCTTTCACTACTTTCCCAGGGTCTTTTCAAAAGTGGGGAGGGCTCTATTTCCAGTGCCTCAGTTCAACAGATGAGAAAGGCACGTATACAAATGCCACCTCTTCTCCTGACATACAACAAGTACCGTGCACAGATTATAACATATCATAAATAATGTTATATTTTTTGAAAAATATTTTACAATAATTTCTACATATATAATAAATCATCTTAATCAATAATATCAAAAATCATCTCCAAGAATCTCAAAAGCTATTGTACAACCTTTAATAATAGTCCTCCTCTGTTAACTAAAAGTTTCAAAAGGGAGTCCTCCTTTTTGAAACTTTTAGTTAACAGAGGACTATTATTAAAGGATTTTTGATATTGTTGATTAAGATGATTTATTATTGTAAAATTATTTTTCAAAAAATATAACATTTATGATATGTTATAATCATCTGTGCACGGTACTTGTTGTATGTTGGTTTTCCTACTTACCGTGGGTCCTTGTTTGGTTTTGTGACCCTCTTCTCCTGAAGCTATCGTTTCCCGCAGAGGGGCCATGATATGGGGAGGAAGGATCCCAGTGTGTGGTGAGGGAACAGGGGTGATTCCCAAATGAGACTGGTACCGGGGTCGGCACACCTTTGTAATCTAATTCAGTTCACTGGCTCATGGTGAAAAAGATGTGAACTGCACCAGTTATTCAGCCTCGATTGTAAGTAAAGAAATCTTCTGAATGCATGTGGAGGAGCTTAATAAAAATGATTTAATTCTACTTTACTCTGGCTGTGCATTGAATCACATCCAGAAGGCGCTGTTGACTCTTGACCTCACGCCAGACGGAACAGTGAAAAAGATTGCGAGCTCCCACCTCCCTTGCCATTTAAAGAGTAGACAAAGAAACAGGAAGAAAGCTGTAAACTCAAATCCTCGTGCCTCTGGGTGCAGGAAATAACTGTTTAATCAGTCAGTCACAGGGATGCTTTGGGATGCCTAACTAAAGACTTCAATTCCCAGGGGGAACTGCTCTTAAAGATATATGGCAGTTCTACTTAACTACAGTTAAACGCTGGTTGGGGGCAGCACAGTACTTATTTTATTATCTGCTCAGATAAGAGAGAATGCAGCCAGCATTCAGACCGTTCTCTGCCTCTCTTCCAGAAGCAGAAGTTTTTTATAGAGAGCAAAGTTAAAGCATTGATTGGTTATTGTCATTTTACAAGCAAAATATTAACTGGCTTTCACAGGTCCCATGGTATACAGGTCACAGTTACTTTTTAGCAGAACACAGTAGACAATAAAACTTTCAAGTCTCCCAGCTGGAGGATACAAACCTCCATCTCACTCCTCACTGCTGAAGTTATCCCAACATCTCCACATTAACAATGGACCTTTGGTGCTCTCGACTTGAAAGTGAAACCTGTTGTATCTATGAGCTATGAGACCTAGCTATGCAGAGGCCCCTTTAGGGAGACATTTGGACCTAGGGAAATGTTATATTGTGCTAAACAAGCAGCTTCTTTTCCAGCCTTAGGAAATAGGCGTTACACGGGTGTATAATCAAAGAGAAATAATCAATAAGGCCCGAGACTGAACACATCACTAATGTACCTACTACACTATTAACTTCTTTGCTAGTCCCTCGTTGCTTTGAGCGGGCATGCTCAGAATTCTCATGTTCATTTCAGAAAACTAAAAGCAGAGCTGCAGCAGTTATTTGCCCTAAAGGGAGACAAGTCAGAATGGTGTGAACAAGATTTCCCATCTTTATTTGTAGCTGTTTTCATTTCAACAATTTGACATTTCATCTCCAAAAAAAGCAGGCAGAAGTGGGATAACAACCAACCCAGACAAAGAGATGTCAGATGTAAAGGCTTGAGGGAGAAGGGGTAGGCCTGATAAAGAAAAAGGATGGGGAAAGCTTCTGGGATAGGGAGGGATCTTTCTGGAAAAGAACACTGCTAAGTGTGAGGGATATTGATTGAAAATCAAGATGGACAAACAGAGAAGGAGATTTTAGTGAGTTAAACAGAAAGAAGTGAGTGGTGGAGGTTTAGTATTTAAAAGGGAAGGGCAAATGAAAAAGTGACTGAGGAAAACCACAGCCCAGGGCCTTTGAGCAGAGGGTTCTGTGAATATACAAGGAAGCTTGGAATCTTGAAAACTGTAGAGGAAGAAAAGATATGAACAAAGCCAAGAAACAACTGGATACAGGCTGAATTTCACATATTGATGAGAGGGAGCTATCGAAGTTCTCCTTGTCTTTCGATCTCTAGTAAGCAAATTTCAGGTGATTTGGTCTTCATGTACTGGTCATCTGTTCAAAACAGGGTTGTCATTCAGATTCCAGCTGCTGAAAATAACATTTTTAAAAAAAAGTTGCTGAAAATTTGATTTCCAATTAAAACACTATTATAACTAGTTGTTAAAGAGTGTTGAATATGTGGAGATGCGGTCTGCATTGCAAAAAGTAAGTCCATATTCTCTCTTTCTTTGTCTAATAAAAGCTTTATAACTCAATGTCTTGATCAGTATAACAATCTGAAATTCATTTATAATCGCTATTTATTTCCCAAAAAACAAAAGGAATAAATATTTTGCCAACATCCAAGGTTATATTAGGATTTTGATCTGAGAATAGGAAGGGGATAACCTTGCTTGGATTAAAACCACTGAAATTCACCAGCCATGGTAGAATAAAATGGCATCTTGGGTTAGAATATAGAGGGCATTCCAATAAAATATGAGAGATTGAATCTAGTTTACCAAGGGAGCAAGAGCAAATTCTGTCAGAGTAGAGAAGATGCAAACAGCAGCCTCTCAGCTGTTTTTCAGGCTTTCTGCAAACCCCATTGAAAGGGACTGTAGTCCCTTTCAATGGGGTTTGTGGGGCTATGAGCCAGTTCGGCTCACAAACAAACCTCCTGGTTCAGTTCATAACTCAGAGCTCCTAGAAAAGATCAAGGTATTTCAAGGGAGACAAAGCCAACCCCCACTTCAAACATCCTGCCTTTAGCATAACTGTTTCCACTCATTTCCCATCAGTTTCCACTCCCCAGCCCACCAACTGTAGTTTTGCAGGAAATACTATAGTGTCTGAAGGCAATGGAAGAACTGAAACTCATGCCAGACAAGATGTGTTATAGGAGTAAAACCAACATGAGGGTAGAAATATAACCCATTCCAGATAGAGATACACTGTTAAATACCAGGTATTCAGTTTGGAGGTATTCCTGGATGCCTTGCTATTTTATTTTATTTATTTATTAATTAAATTTATACCCCTCCCTACCCCCCATGGGGCTATCCAAAAAGAGATACATAGCATAGGTTGTGGCTACTCCTGGGGAGAGTTGGTCTGGCCACTGTCACACATGCCTTGCTAACATTCAGATTGGACTATTGAGACATGCTCGGCTTGAAGGATATTCATCATCCCTCCGGCATCTCACAATACAGAGATAGCACTACATATCTCCCAAACAAGAATTCCTAGATTAGGACTTGTCGACTGGCAGCTTTGAGGGAGGCCATCTGTCTCCCCACCTGTGCAGGTGGAAACCCCTCCCTTTCTAGGCTTCTTGCTCAGGAACAAAGCTTTGTTGAGCCTTGTTGCACAGGGGAAGTCAGGTCAACAACAGAACAAAATTAAATTGCAGTGCATATCCTAGTAGCAACATTTATGAGCTGTCACTTTTCAGCTACTTGTGGCTTATAATAGCAATACTTACTTCATAATATACATCTGGGATACACCCATGGTCCTCGTACACATTGCTTTGTAAAAGGAGATGATAACGGATCCTTGCGATATCCCGGTTTACATTCAAAATACATCCAGTAGTCAGATGGTGTTTGAGACGTTGACTTAGTAATATGTTGTAGATATATGTTGTTACGCTCCATCTCTAAGTCCTCTGCTTTACAGGTCTCTGTGGGAAATCACAGGCAATTCACCATCTATAAATCTTTCTCTGACAGCTGTGAGGGTCAGGGACCACCCCACTGGGCTGCAGAGAGGAGAGGTCAGCTCAGGGGGTGTCAGGGAGTTCCAAGCTGAAGCCCATGGGTCTTCAGAGCAGTTGTACACAAGAAGCCAGACTCTTGTTTAATTAAAAAAAAGATTTATAAGGTTTATTTCTATGAATATGAAACTTTATTCTATAACCAACACATTACTCTAAAATCATACAGCAAGAAAACAAAGAAACCAGCTTAACTATCTAACATCTTACTGCTCTTGTGGTCAGCTCAGGGGGTGTCAGGGAGTTCCAGGCTGAAGCCAATGGGTCCTCAGAGCAGTTGTACACAAGAAACCAGACTCTTGTTTAATTAAAAAAAAAGATTTAGAAGGTTTATTTCTATGAATATGGAAGTTTATTCTATAACCAACACATTACCCTAAAATCATACAGCAAGAAAACAAAGAAACTAGCTTAACTATCTAACATCCTACAGCTCTTGCGTTAGATAGCACAAACCTTAATTTTAAAGTCAAAGGCCAGAGCTCAGGGATTCTCTATGTTGCTAGCGACTGCAATTGAAGCAGGTCATCGTTTAGGCCTTGAATCTGTCAAAATCCCAGCTAGCCTCTCTTCTTCAGGGCCTATGCTCAATTATAGTTTTGGGCCCAGCAACATCAGGTGAGGATGACATCCAATCAGGACACATTTTCAGGAGAAGCCTCTAGAAGATTACCTCATCACCCCCGGTTCTTCCATGCATCACATGGACCACAGGTTCTCGTGAGAAGCTAATCACGGCACTTCCATCTCTGGCCTTGAAGATGATAAAAACTATGCAGGCCAAGAGACCAATTAGCAACACTTGCAGGATGGACCAGTCCCATTACTGTTCACATTAACTAGTTGTGATGATGAAATGGGGCAAGGGGTTCTTTTACAATGGTACTTTTAGGGGACTGGAGGGATGTCCAGTCCCTTGGGTTCTCCCAGAGAGGGACCCAATCCAGGGGACTGCATCGAGGCTCCTTGCATGTGGCGGCAGCGAGTGGTAGCCCCTGATCATCCTGAAGGAAGGAACCAATCAAGAACTCCTCACGGCAACCATTGAAGCATAGTCAAGGTTCCAGAGACAGCGGGGATAGCGGAATTTAACTTCTTCACTGTCTAAGAAAAACCTATCGTGAGTACTTTTATCTGCAAAAGCTCAACTTTAGATTCTCAGATTTGAGTATGCTTGAGCCCTTTAACTTTTTAAAATACTGACATTCTAGAGAGGGGAAAGTCCCTCCCCCCATCTTCTTCCTTCCAGCGGCTTGCCAAAGGAGCATCTGAGACTTTTACTTCTACATTGGGCTCTATAAGAGTTAAAGCTAATTATTTGAAAACTTTCTATTGCTTTTCTTTGATTCTTCAAGACCTGTTTATGGAATAATACAATTCAGCATTCTCTTCAATTGACCGGGATATATAAACCTGATAGTATCTTCACTGTGGATTAAAACTCCAACCATAGATCTGTGAGTCTACTCTGCTTTCATTTAGCTCATAACAACAAAAATACTCCTTGATTTATAATTCTATGGAATATAACTTCTCCATTTCCTTTTTTCCTTAACAAACTGTGGATTAAAAAAAATTCATTTCCTTTTTCTTGGATTAAAGTATATATTTTCTACTGGATTTTTACTCCTTGGATTTCCTTATGAAATTATATAAAATATTGGGTTTTCTTTTTCCTTTTCAGTTTCATACCACTTTATTTTTCTGGAGTAAGTGTCCTTTGTATTCTTTATTTTTCCTTCTGCATTGGAGTCTAGAAAGAAAGTCCCTTCCCACCCTTTTTTAGATTTCTTTTCCTTTTGATTTTTCTCCTTTGGTATATGATAATTTTCATTTTTTCTATTATGGAATATGGTTTTTGCTTTAGGCTTTTGCAGTATAAGGATCTCTTACTTTTTTCCTTTGAAACTTCCTTTTTTCCATTTTGGTTTCTGACTGTATATGGTTTATTATTTACTGAATTATCCTCCTTTTTCTTTTCATTTGTTTCACATATCTTTGGATTAAATACATGGTCAAGAATTTATACATGGCTTTATGGAATATGGTTTTTGCTTTAGGCTTTTGCAGTATAAGGATCTCTTACTTTTTTCCTTTGAAACTTCCTTTTTTCCATTTTGGTTTCTGACTGTATATGGTTTATTATTTACTGAATTATCCTCCTTTTTCTTTTCATTTGTTTCACATATCTTTGGATTAAATACATGGTCAAGAATTTATACATGGCTGGAAGAATACAGTAAATGAACTATATAAGCTTTTATTAACATTAGAGACATTATAGAAATTGCCTACATATCTATGCAGTTCTCATAAACAAAGGATACTTTTTATGTAACTAATAAGCAAATGGATACTGTAAGAAGTAATACAACAGATGTCTTAATGATGTAAGAGTTCCCCCCATAAGTATGTTTCATGCGTATGTTCTGTTTTTTATGTTTGTCTTAATAAACTAAAATCTTCACCGGGGGGGGGGATTCCTGATGTGGGACAGATGCCAGGGCAAAGGACTTCTAGCGGGGCTCACTGCTGCTGACCCTCACTCACATACCTCCTCCACCATCTGTCTATACCCATGCTCCCAACTGCCCAGAGTCATTAAGGATGAGTGTGTGGGTGGTGCACAGTGGTAGTCCTCCTGGTGGCAATAGCAGAAGCACTCCTAGCTGCATACATTGGCTAGTGCAATTGGGGAAAAGGTGTGCAGGTGGTGCAAGCAACTGAGCATATATGGTGGAAGGGCTTGCAAGCAGGAGAAGGATGCTTGGGCAAGGTGGGGGGGCCTGGGCACTGTCTACCCAGGGCCCTCCAAAACCTGGAGTCAGCCCTGGCATCAGGAAAAGAGGAAGATCCAACATGAGATGGATTGAGTCAATGAAGGGAGCCATGGACCTCAGCCAGTTGCAAGCAGTGTTCCCTCTAAGCTGAGTTAGTGTGAGCTAGCTCACAGTTCTTTAGCCTCCGGCTCACACGTTTTTGTCTTAGCTCAGGAAGGACAACTTCAGAGCAAACTAATTCATGCAGCAGCCACATCGCTCGCTCACAACTTTAATGCCAGTAGCTCACAAAGTACAATTTTTGCTCACAAGACTCCACAGCTTAGAGGGAACATTGGTTGCAAGACCTAAGCAAGGCTGTTAACGATAGGATGTTTGGGAAGTCATTAATTCATAGGGTCACCATAAATGGGACTTGACAGCACTTAATACACACTATAAAACACACTGAACTCTTCACGAGAGCATCTATGCTCACATTTTCTTTCAAACACACTCAAAGGTAAGTGCTGAAAAAAATAGTCATTTAGCAATTAACTGAGAATACAGTTGGCTACCCTTAAAAGGGTGCTCTCAGCTTGGAGCCAAAGTTTCTCCATCATGTGTCTTATAATCATATATATGTGTTGGTTCCCAGCATAGCATTATACATGAAAGATATTTATGCAGATAGGAGCAGACTTAATTCTCAGTGGCTGCATTTCCAGAACTGTAGGTCAGGACTTCTATCCAATGGTACTCCCAAGTGTACCCCTTAAGTTACTCAAATGTAAATTTACTCCTATGTCATGATATAACGGTGTTACAAGGCTGCATCTCACCAGTATTCCCCAAAGTCTCCACAGGAGTCACCAATGACAGGGATCTCTTGCAAAGATACAGTGTTTCTCTTTGCATAGCATAACAAGACATAATGCCTTCCTGGGGGTCTTTGTTTTCTGAAATTCCACCACAATCTAGTCAGTGTGATCAAGAACTAGAATCCAGGAGGTGGTTGTGCAGATTAGCTCAGGGTAGATTCAGCTGCAGTCACAAGGAACAAGAGTACCTTTGGGTTCCAGTAGAGAGTCAGTGGGGTATAGTGGTTAAAAGGTTGGAGTAGGACACTCAGGTTCAGATCTTCCCTTTGGCCATGAAAGTCACTGGGTGACCTTGGGTCCGTCAGTCATTCTTAGCCTTACTACACAGAATTGTTGTGAGCATAGAATGGTGAAACTAAAGTCTGTGTACACTTTTCAAAGCCCTTTGAAGGATAAGCAGGATACAAGTGTAAGACATAAACTCTAGTGAGGGTAAATCGAGCCCACAATCAGTGGCTGGCCCAGATCCACTGTCAGTATTACCACAGGGAAGAACAAAATTCATCACTCATCCCCCACTTGGTTTCCTTACAATATACAAACTCCACTGCCAGCCATATCCCTCTTTTTTGTCATAATGGAGGTCATTGTAATAATAGAGTAAAACAAGAGAAGTTACAGATTTTATACCTACCCTGACACCTAGGCACCCCTCTCCATCGACCATTTAAACACACTGCAAATGGCGTTCCTTCCATTTCAAACAACCTGTAGCACTGATACCATGCACGTGAACCAGATGGGAATACTCGCTGTAAGTATTCCCCATGCATCGAATTATCAATAACAGGTGGAGGGCCACAGGGTCTTGGAATCTCTACAGAGAAAAATAAAGGATGAGAGAATATATTCCTACCAACACAACGTGATCCTTTATAAAGAAGTGTCTGTACTTGCAATCAGAATTCTATTGAGGATTTAGGCCATGTGGTCTTTTACTGCCCAAGATTTGCATTAGAACGCAAAAGATATCTTGGGAATATTTTAGTACAATATCCAGGGACAGCAGATAATGATAGACTAACTATATTACTTGCTGACAAAAGTAAATGGATAACAATGCAAACAGCAAACATTGTTGCATGGATGATAAAGACCTTACCAAAACCATCCACTATTAATGTGGCTGATGGATGAATCTATGTATTTTGTCAACTATATGACTGAATTACTTGAACTGATGTTGGTTTTAACTCAATTTTTTGTTGTGATCTTAATGTTTGTTTATAAAATTGTAATGTATATTAGAGTTCTTATTGCTAGTGTGATTTGCATTATAACTGATGCTGTTGATATTTTCGATGTTAATTGCTAAGACTGTAAGCCCAATGCAATAAAGCTTATGATTGATTGACT
>NW_015176175.1:12741-21955 GCF_001447785.1 Gekko japonicus | reverse complement strand
TCACTATAAAGCAGCTTCATGCGTGTTCAAGTATGTTCTGAGCTTGCACCAAAAGTTGCTACCAGTTGGTTGCCTACTGTGGTGAATAACGAATCTTGCCTTCCACACAATCCCAAAACAGCAGCACAAACTCAAAATACATCTCACTGATAGTTGTGATCAGATCAATATTTTTAGAGTATGGGTAATAGTTGAAAAAACGAGCAGGGGAATTTGCATTTCGAGCACATTATTCACAGGTTTCTACTCATCTCTGTTCTTATCTCGAGCCTCACTGCAGCCATGAAAAAAACTAAACAGTTGCCAGAGCAAACTCAATACTTCACTACAGCTGCAGATTCCCAGGGAAGACTGGTAAACAGTAATTCAGAGAAATTTGCTGGCCCAGTACTGATTTTCTCACTGAGGATCTGCGAATAAACTTGTAAGGAAGCCATAGTCCCACAGAATGTAATCTGAAAGCCCCTGTAATCAATCATAGTAGTAGCACAGATGAAACTAGTTTACTACTAGAAACTCCTAGAAGAAATGTTATAAGAATGTCTGGATTTCATTCCTTCATTTTTCTTCCTTGCCCATCACCACTTCCCATTGCGATCGTTCGCCGTTTCTGATGCTGACAGTCAAAGTAATTTGGCACTTTGCTGTCTCCCGCACATCAGTGCTCCATTCATCGTTTCATTCGATACTTCATTGTTATGTGTTTTGTTATTTTCCTTCTTCTGGGCCATGCGTCGTCTTCCACCATCACAGCATTTGTTCCATCGTCTTCCTGCCTCCTGTTATAATCAGATGATGTTTGGCTAACCAAGCTAGATGTGTGGGTGGGGAACAAAGAAAGTCCCCAATAATCAGTAAGTATGATCCCGTTCTGTGTGCTTGGAAAAGGTACAATACTGCCTTACTAAGGGTATTTGTGCTGTTTGCTGTGGGCTGTGTGAGCGGGCTCTGACCCCCACCTTTCCTGCCTTCCTCTGGCTGCAGAGCATCAGCCAGAGCCTTGCGGAAGCCCATTCTAAACTGACCAGATTCCAACAGTTCAGACCGTTGGGCCGCGTCCCTCTGAAATCTCCCTCTGGTTCAAGTAACAGCAGCACTTGAGAGCTGAGGGACTGAATGCCTGGGTATAAAGTTCTTTCCTTGCATTGCTAGACCAAGCATAACATGGCTTTGCTTGGAGGCTCTTCACATGATCGGGGCCAGTGGACCCCAAGCTGGCTTCTGGTGTGCAAAGGCACATTCAAAACTTCTGTGTTTGGCCTTTCTGCCTGTATTCAGCCTGGGATAGATCATGCCCATTGGTGGGGAAGAATGAAATACAACACTACTTGGAGATACACCTAGACGACTGAATAAAAGGATCAGTGAGGAAAACCTGGATAATTCTACAGGAAAAGGCTTTTTTGAGCTGGTTGACACAACCACTCTGCTTTTCCTTCCCCTGCTTGCTGCAATCTATGCTTGAATCAAATGGGTCAACCAAATTGTTATCCACATCCTGTTGCTCACCACCAGAAAATGAATGGACCGTTGCAAGCACTGTGACAAACAATGTAGAGGTCCAGTTCATCAAGAGGCACAGATCACCAGATGCTGAGGAAAGGCTAACAGTGAAATCCTAAACTGAATTACACCCTTCTAAACCCATTGGCTTCACTGGACTTAGAAGGATATAGCTCTGTTTAGCATTGCAGTGTAAGAGTTTGGGTGGTTATGTCAACTGGCTCTTTGTTGCTGACTAGCTGATAATGAAATCAGCTAGTTCTAAACAACAGTCACAGACCTTATCAAAGAGCTGTCAGGTGTACTCCAAGCCAAAATTGAGGTTCAATTGCAGAACAACAACATTTGCATGTGAAGGATCCCAGGTTCAATCCCCAGCTTCTCCCAGTGAACAATTTGCAGCCAGTCGGGACTGAAATAGATGACCCAACAGTCTGAATCTGTGTTCAGCTAAGCTAACTGAGTAGAATCCTTATGGTATTAAATGCCAAAGTCATAGACTACACATAAAGGTATTTGTCCTATAAACTGTAAATGTATTAATGAAAGCACATTGTAACAGTTCACTGATAAGTGGATTTTTTCCCTACCTGTGCAAACATAATTTCAATAATCTAATGACTGTGGACCTCTGCTCCAGACAACAAAGGCAAGAAGAGACAGAAAAAGAAAACCTGCTGGATCAGCTCTCAAGGTATTTTAAGTTAATAAACCTTTTACAATATGGGGAATTGGGCAAAAATAGGTAATAATAGGGGCTGTGGCTCAGAGGCATAGCATCTGTTTGCATGCAGAAGGTCCCAGGTTCAATCCCCAGCATCTTCAGTTAAAAGGACCAGGCAGCAGGGGATGTGGAAGACCTCTGCCTGAGACCTTGGAGAGCTGCTGACAGTCAGACAATACGGACTTTGATGGACCAATGGTCTGACTCAGGATCAGGCAGCTTCATGTGTACTATTTGCCTGCGTCAACAGAGTGGGAAAGGCCTGTACTACTGAGGTCTCATACCTGAATACATTCCTAGCACATTGGTCCTGAGTGAGAGACCTTTTTGTGCAGTAGTGTGCCAGGTGCATGCTGCTGAGCATGGAAGATCTCCTCTTTGAAACACTGACAGTGCTGATCTGACCTGGCCAGAGGCAAGGAAGGACTGACTGGAAATAATCTTCCCAGCAGAAGGCTAGAAGTGTCAGAGCTGAGAGCATCCACTCCCTAAATAGTGGTGCTCATGCAGTGTAGAAGCATCACACACCTTTCCCTGAGAGTTGGGTTTCTACCTCCCCTACACAGCCCTCTTTTGTCCATCAAGAGTGTGTCTGAAAGAGTGATGTACACGTGCACAAGCACCCTTGCTAGCTTGGGAAAGATTTGTAGAAGTAAGTTCCATTGAGTGCCATAAAAATTGGGTTCGGGGGTAGCAGCCAAAGTGAGACTTTTATCATTGTTCAGATTCCATGATCTGTGGGCAGATAGTGCTGAAAATACTTGGCAAGTGTGAAATAGCTTCAAGTTGCATATGTGGCATCACATACTTCTGGCACTGTGGGCACATGTGTCAATGGGGCAATCCACAACTACATTTTGGATTAAGGTTCTCTCAGAAGAACTTAATTTCCTGGGTTGGTTCATGCATTACAAGGAAGCACATTTAGTGGTGTATTCCATTCTGTACATGGAACATGGAATCTTTCTACATTTTACTCAGTTCCTACAGCCCCATCCAGCCCCTTGGAAAGATCATTCTCAGGGTCAAGGGACTTGTGCTGAGGAATAAGTGGGGTAAGGAAGAACAAATGGTTTCCTCTTCTACCTGTGGTCTATTTCATCCCCTTTACTTTCCTCACCCTGACCCATCAACACACATGGATCCTGCAACTCCTGGAAAAATCTTTCCAGGAACTGGGAGGGGCTGCTGGAATGGGGAGGAATGTGGACAACATCCATGCATGGATATTTGGGTACATACCAGTGTTTTCCCTATGGACATTCTGCAGAGAAACAGCTGATGACAGTTTCCTAATCCTGCTACCTGTGGAATACAGGTATTTGCCACATACATACACTACACATTTATATGTAGATGTAAAATCTTTCGTTTGTACACAAAACTTGAAACGTAGGTTCAGAGAGTTTAAGGCAAGTTTCCACCAAAAGCTCTTAATGGAATTTACCTCCAGTGGAACTGGTTCTCCGGGGGAAAAAGCTGACACTAAATCTACCTACTCTCCAGTAACTGTGAGAAACACATAAACAGAGAAAATGTAAGGAATTTTAAGTGGAGAGAGTGAAATGGGATCCAGTACTGTAAAGACTTTAAAAGATCCCATATGGGAAGCAAATCATTCCACTGTGACATAACATAGACAGAAATACAGTTTTTGCCACCTGGACAACCTTATGGAAATCTGAAACAGGAGGGGAAAACAACAAAAATAAATGGGTGGACAAGGAAAGTGGGAATGCGTATGCACTAAGATTGTGCATTGGTGGTGTCTCAGAGAGAAAGTTACCAGGGGCACTTTCAGCTTCCTGAGTAATACATGTCCACTGCCTCCTCCATTCATTGCCAATCCCAATGTGAAAAGAAAGACATGGGTGACCCAAACCTGGGATATCTTTAACTTGGATGGAGACAATTTTGTGTATCCATGGGCAATGGAGCGATGGAGAAGCTAATTGGTGACCAGGAGAATTATACTTACTATGTAGGAACACTGCCATCTGTTTTGTTCCCACCTCTAGCACCAGTAAGAACACCCAAATGGAGGGGGGGCAACTGTTTACATATGTCATAAATTTGAGCCAAAGCTAAGATTTATAAACTGTTTGATAGGACACACTGGTGTGAATTGAGTCACATTGTTCCTTTGATGGAACAACATTTCCATTTGCAGAAGATAGGGCAGCAATTTCCTCCAGTTCCCCCCCTCCACAGCAGGCTACTATGCTGTTCCTGAGAATTCGTTGACCCCACCGCCTGAAACAAAATTTCAGAGGCTACATGGGTCACAACAGGAGAAGGACAGGGGAAAGCCCTGTTTTGCAAAGTCCACAAATATTTTCATTATTGAGCATATCTTGATGTAGTGTAACCAGTTTGGTTTAGTGGTCAGGAGTGCAGAGTCTAATCTGGGAGAACCGGGTTTGATTCCCCCACTCCTCCACATGCAGCTGCTGGTGTGACCTTGGGTCAGTTACAAGTTCTTTCAGAGCTATTCTCTCACGAGCAGTTCTCGAAAGAGCTCTCTCAGCCCCCCCTACCTCACAGGGTGTCTATTGTGGGGAGGGATGGGGAGGGGAAAGGAGATTGTAAACCGCTCTGAGGCTTCTTCGGATAGTGAAGGGCGGGGTATAAATCCAATCTCTTCTCTCTTCTTCTCTCTCTTGATTGAGATCTCATCTATGTATCTAGTACACTTTTATTCCAATCATTCTCAGGAAACTCAGGCAGTGCACCTGGTGTTCCTTTCCCTGTTCTATATTATTTTCACAATAACCCTGTGAGGTAGGCTTGATTACTCAGAGAGTGACTGGCCCATGGTCACCTAGCAACCTTCATGGCAGTGACAATTTAAACTTTGATCTCCCAAATCCTAATATGTCACACTAACTACTATACAATACTGGCTTCCTATCTCTATCGATACCCAGTAGAGGGCAGCCATAGATCCACTTTTAATGGAGTCCTCTGGGCTTCTCCTCTGGAGACCTTAGCATGTGCCCTATTACCTTTTCTGAGAACAAATCTGCTTTTCCCCCAAAATGAGCTTTGCTTGCCAAATCTTCTGCAGACATAATTGGCACAACCAGGGTGGCCTGTGGAGAATGTACTTATTAGTTATGTGACCTGCATAGCCCAGGCTAGCCTGATCTCGTCAGATCTTGGAAGCGAAGCAGGGGCAGCCTCAGCTGGTATTTGGATGTGCAACCTCTAAGGGATACCATGGGGGAAGGGGTGATGCAGAGGCAGGAAATGACAAACCACCTCTGAAATGTCTCTTGCCTTAAAAACAAGTCTAGCTCGCCACCTAGTGGTGCATAGTGCTAAAAGAGATAGAACTTCTGACTGCCTGAGAATCTTAGGATCTCCTGGCTATACTACACACACTGCCATACGATAATTATTAATATGCGAATACTTCACTACTAAGGAAGTACTCATACAATCAATTTAATACATATTGAAAAGAACGACATTGGACTGGGTAGAAGATCTTGGGAAACATCTAAAATATTTGTCCTTAAGATGGTGCCGTCGGGGGGGTTGTGCTGGAGAAAAGCTGTAGGAACAAAAAGCCCAAACATGAAATAACCCTAAGATACATGTTCTTGTTTTAGCAACGGACTCGCCAGACGCCATGCTGAGTACGAGAGGCATGCCGATGGCACCTATACCAGTGACATCAGCTCTTACTTGGAAGAGCAAGCAGCCAAGGAGTTCATTGCTTGGCTAATGAGCGGACGAGGAAGAAGAGAGTAAGAACCCGTCTGTTGCTATCCTTGAGCATTCCTGAGCTTTTTTCTGGTAGGGGGGATTTTACCAATCAAAGCCTAATGGAGCTGTGATGTATTTCCTCCACCTCACCCCCACACTGTATTTCATACTTCTCAATTGTAACTGAAAATGTTGTCATGGGCATGATATGACTCAACAGCCAATTAAAATGTAACTCTTTGCAAGTTTATTGTGCTGTCGTTTGCTTGAATATGTGAAATTCCTCCATTAAGTTGAAGTCATACTGAAGGTCAATGTGCTCTTATCCTGCATTTAATGATTGCCTGTTTTCCTCCCTGCCCCGCCCAGGTCACCTTCTTCCATCATCTTGGCCAACCAAGTTTTGTCATCTCCAATCTCTCTCTCTCATTTCCTGATCTGCACCATGATCCTTGTTCACTTTCTTTTTTGCATTTTGCAGTTCTTTAATCTTTTTTTTAAAAGACGTAAATTCCTAGAGACTCCTCCTCTTCGAGCCTCTCCTTCTCTGCTCCTCAGCCTCTTCAAGAAATTGCTGATAAGCCCATCATCACACTGTCACCATCTTTCCCAGGCCCTTCAGAAGATTTTGTTCTACCTTCCCACTCTTGTTCGGAAAGACGTACGATATTTACCCCCCCTCGGCTGCCTCCAAGCATCCCGCAACTCTAGACTGCCAACGCCTCTGTCAGTCACCTGTACTCTATCAGTAACCACCTACATCCTGTTCTCACCACGTTTTTACAACCTCCCTTTCTTTTTTTGCTCTTTGGCCTGTTCTACCCACTGCTGACTTTGATCCATCTCTCACAGCAACCATACATTTGGAACAGCAACTTTCTTTCATCATTTCACCCCCTCCCCGTCAGAGCCCACGCTCACCAGTCTTCAAGCCCCTACATGTTTGCCAGCATGGCTTGGCAGTTGAAAGTTCAACAGGCCTCATCCCATCTGTACGTGTTTGTACCTGTAGACTGTGAGCTCTTTGGAGCAGGGTTCTCATACCTTCTCCCTCAGCTCTATGTTCCTAATCTCTATTGCCAGCTGTAAAGGCAATATGTATGCCATTGGTACTCTATAAAGGTTGATTACGATTACCGTAATAATAATAAAAAGGGATCTGAGAGTCAACAACCTGTGCTGGGATTTAGGAAGGAGACATATCAGTAAAAGCCAAAGGTATAAATAAAAGTGTCTTTTGAAACACCAAATAGCCCCGAATATGATATACACCAGCTTTTGAGACGATTCCACGGGAACAGCTGTAAAGGGATGATAGCCCTTGAAGATGCATTGCTTTAATAATAGTTGTGGGGAAAGAAGCAACTTCATGAAGGTGCGGCGTTTTGCCATTTTTACTGTCTATAACAGATAGCCAGATGTTAGTTTTGAAATACAATCCATGACAGACAATCCAGGTTGGAAGACAATTATGAGACGTCTTTCTTTATGTTCTACTTTCTTTGGCCATCCTAAGAGGCACGCAGAGGGTTAACTTTGAATTACGCAGAAATAGACGTGACAGATTAACAATGCAGTTTTGTTTTTTTAAAAGAAGAAGTTTGGGAAGGGGAATAGAAAGAGGGATCATTGAGAGTAGAGAAATTGTGGAAGCCTCTGCCAACTTTATGGGGTACACAGGTTGGAACTGTGTCCCCCCCACTGTGTCAGACATAACACAATTGCACATGAGTTATGGATTCTCAAGTCCTGTGTGGGTGGTGCCTGATTAGAATTGGGACAGTGGTGCACATGGAAAAGGGGCTTCAGGGAAGGCCGTATTGGGTTGTTGGGAAAACCCACATGATCTCAGGTTTTTCCAAACAGGCCTCCCCTGGAACTGTTCCAGGTTTTAAAAGGTAATGGGGGCGGGCGTGAAGAAGAAGAAAGAAGTCCCATTCCTGCTTGCCATTTAATCTCTGTCCTAATCATCCACTGCATGCAAGGGAACTGAGGAGAACCCCACGACTCACATATCTTTCTGGTCCGTCTGACACAGGGTGGGAATCCCAGGCCCAGTCTGTGTACTCCTTAATGGGTGGAGACGGTTGCATGTAACAAGCTGTTCAGCCCTTGAGAACAGCATTCAGAAAGCATAACAATGCTATGAAATTTACTATATCAATTTTACCTTACAAGTACGTCTCAGATCGGAAGCATGTTGGGTGAGGAATTCAGCAGTCTATTGGCCCCTGTTCTGTTGAGAGGAACTTGTAGGGCTGTAAAGAGGAAGACATTTCTCTCCATAGGTCTGTTTGCTTACATATAATTTGGCTTTGGTATGAGAACATTTAATTCTGAAGTACATTGGATGTAACATGTTTACAATGAATGCTTATACTGTATTTTACTTTGACAGCAGCATTGGGGTTTGATATGTTGTCTCTTCTGTTTCCGACGTTCTTGATTAAAATTCGAAGCAAGGAAATCAGAATTTGTTCTCGGGACATTTTTGTATTGGCATAAATCATTAATCATATGGGGTAGCTGGCACACACAGCCATACTTTCTTGGATAATTTGCAAACATTTGCGTTCATACCATTGTATGAGGTAAATGGGTTTCTCCTTTGGGAATTCAGCTTCCATAGAATATTAAAATGCTACATCTACAATATTTTAAGTAGCATAACAAAAGTTCCCCTGGTATAACTGCTTCAGTACTAAAGATATCTAAATCTCTTCAGTTGTACATATGATCACTGGCCATAAAACATAACCCAATTGGTCTGGAGTCATCCAATCAATTTAAACAAGGTTGCAGAGGACTTTGGTCTATTTACTGGTGGAACTGTGGAGTCACAACAATTAACAACTGCACCTCTATATTGTTTAACACATGAGATGGTCAATATGACTGGCAGAGTTTGGTCATGAACACTGGGACTTTGAAAATATTAATGTGTAATACTTGGTCAAGCAGGAATTAACAATATCAGGCGTCAGGGCTTCTTTTGTAGAAAAAGCCCAGCAGGAACTTATTAGCATAATAGGCCACACCCAACAACAGAAACTAATTAGCCTATTAGGCCACACCCTGACAGTGCAGCACATTAGCATATTAGACCACATCCCCATGCCATCCCTTGGCTTGCTCGGGCGCCCTGCAGCTGCGGGGAGTTCGGGCAAGCCCCCCCTTGAAGGGAAGGGAAGGCAGTTTAAATTGTCTTCTGTTGGCTTGCCCGGGCACCCCACAGCTGCGAGGCACCTGGACAAGCTGGCCCTTGGCCCGGCTGGG
>NW_015176175.1:0-12572 GCF_001447785.1 Gekko japonicus | reverse complement strand
CCAAAAATAGCCCTGTCAGGCATCATCCAGCCAAGTTTAAATGGGAGAGAGATGAATGTGTTTCAGTCTCTGCCACTGAAACGAGACTAAGGTTTTTGGCTCCGTTGGGCACAAGATGTTTCCCTGTCTGCATTTTTAGAAATGGTTTCAGAGACTTGAAATAGCTTCCCAGATGTAATTTTTCTGAAGAGGCTGTGGACAGTCAACTCAGTTCTGTATGGGGTTTTTTTGTTTGTTTTTTGCTGTGGAGATGTGGAACTGAATTATAGGAGATGTATTTGTTTTGAGCCACAAGGAAGTTATTTTGTCCATTTTTCCTTTTTAAAGTTTGTCAGAAGGAACTGCGAAAGCTGTAAACATTGCCAGAAGATATTCAGAAGGCACTTACAACAGTGAGCTCCATGAAATCCTGGACGAGATTGCTACCCAAGAATTCTTGAACTGGTTGCTTGAAGCAAAAGTCACTGAGAGGTGCATAAATTTCAGCTAACCATATTCAGCTTGTCTTTCATATCTGGAGTACATTAGAGATGCCAGACTCCAGGTGGGACCTGGGGATTCCCCGGAATTACAGTTCATCTCTAGACTACACAGATCAGTTCTCCTGGAAAACATGGCTGCTTTGGAGGGTCGAGTCTGTGACATTGTACCCCCCCAGAGGTCCTTGTCCTCCCCGGACTCCATACACAAATTTCCAGGAGTTCCTCAACCTGGAACTGAAAACCCTACTCCCCACCCCCGCCAGCAGCCGGGCGGGGGGATCTGGCAAACCTAAACTAGGTGCATTTGAAATGACTCCCTAGTTTGGGAAGTCTCCCATCTAGAGTTTAATCCTGGTTTAGAGCAAATGCTGCTCTAACCACCCCTTGACTGAGGGAGGGAGAGAGGCTTGTAGATGGCTTGCAGAGGGAAGTTGGTGGACTTCTGCAGAAAGAAACAACCCGTACTTATTAAGGCACCTGAATTTAATTGGCACATGATATGGGAGTCAGAAGACCAGGACGTTTTTTCCAGTCATGGTTCCATGTGCAAAGGGAGAAATAAAGCAGGGTGGTGTTAGGTGGGAAGAAATCATAAACCTGGGAATGAACAAGGTTTGTTCTAATCCCAAGCAAACTCTAGGTCTGGTTGTGACATTTGAATGCAGCCAAAGGGGACTGGGAGGAAAATAAAAAATTCTGTCTTACCTTAGCATGGCTTCTAGGCTCTGGATTGCTGTTTTCTTTAGGCCAACATGGGATCTGCCCAAATTGTTCTGTAATGGTTGCTCTTTGCGTTGAATATAAGCAGCAATATAAGTTTATGCAGGGGTCATTTCGTAGAAAAAGAGGTGCAGAAGCTCATTAGCATAACTCATTAGCATATCTCATTTGCATATGCCACACCCCCTGACATCACCGGAAGTGTGTCAGAAGGCAACACCCACCGCTCAGGCTCCACTGGACTGTTTTGGATTGTTAGCTATGGGGGGGAGACGTGCAGATCTGCCCTCGCAGAGGAGGGAGAGCTTGTGCCTGAATAAACCTTGGTCTTAAAGGTGTTTATCGTGTTATGTGCATTGTAAAAAAGTATAAAAATAAATTTTAAAGGTGCCACTGGACTGTTTTGGACCGGGGGGAGCTCTGCAGCTTACCTGGCTGCTTCTTGCTCTGACTGAGGGCTGCTGGGAGCAGGGGGCGGGGCTTGTTGCATGTGCCCACCCCCTGGGCTCTTTACTGCCGGAGCTCCGCTCCTGTGCGCTCCTGCAGGAAATGACCCCTGAGTTTATGTGAGATTAAAAAGGGAAGCAACTGTCAATAAGGTACCTTAGCACCAGTCACTTTGAAGTAAGTTGCCACACTTTCTAGTTGAGTGCCTAAAATTATGAACTTAACTGGTCCTTTTTGTGAGCAATTTTGAGATTTGTTTCTAAATAAGTATTTTCAAAAATCTGGCCTAAAAGTCTTATTCTCTATGTTTATTTAGGAATAAGTTACATCTTTGTTCTGTTTTACATGGCCCAGACTAGCCAGATGCTAAGCAGGGTCAGCTTTTGTTAGTATTTGGAGAGAGACCACTAAGGAAGCCCGGGGTTGCTATGCAGAGGCAGGCAATGGCAGAACACCTCTGACCATCTCTTGCCTTTAAAACTCTACAGAGTCACCATAAGTTAGCTGTGACTTTACAGCACTTTCCACCATCCCCATGTTCCATTGTTATATCCACAGCTAACTTACTAATGAAAGTGTACAGAACTGCAGACTAAAAACTGTTTTAAAACATTAGATGGAAGATGATCTAGTCAAAATTAAGCATCTTTAAGACTCAAGATCTATGTACACAATGCCCAATTCAGCATAGTGGTTCTTATTTCAGAACAAAAATGCATAGAATTGGGACACCTGTTTTAATTATTTCAATGGGGAAACTAAATGGTGCCACTGAAATAACTGAGCCTTTGAACTGCAATTGTGCACATATGTTCACTCACACAGGACAAAACATCACAGTGCTGTAGAGGGAGACGATCAGGAGCTTTCATTACTAATGGTTTACTCGTGCTCACTAAGAAAGCATATCAAAATCCACGTCACTGGATCCTGAACCCAGTACCTGTTTCTAACTTTTGCTCTTTCTTTTGCCAGGGACCTTTCAAGACAATACCAAGGAGACAGAATAAACATGGCATAAATTAAGATCTTCACTACATCAACTACCTGCCATTAGGGAATTCAGAAACTTACATTTCAGGACCCGTGCCCTAAAACCAACACTCACTCGTTTATCCAGCTGTGAAAAGATTCTATAGAGAATGTAACTTTGACACCTGCCCAACTGAAGTAATAGTTCTATGATTTCAGAGTTTTCCATTTGTCTATGGAGGGTCCTAAACAAGCCACAAACAATTGCATCTATATTCAGCAGTGGCATTATTATTTTTTTCTAGGAAGACAAAACAATGCAGAGTGCAATTCTACACAGAGTTAGACCCTTCTAGGTCCATTGACTTATAACTCTGCTTAGAACTGCAATAGCAATCACTCAATACTAAAAAACAAACAAAAAAACCAACCCTCCAAAAAACAGAACCAAGAGGCTTGCAGTTAAACTTGTGGAAACTTCCCTCTTGAAACCTTTGTTATAAGGAGACTCAGACTTCCAGACATCAATGATAAGTCTTAAATAAATAAAAATTAAAGCTTTTTTTCCTGGCGTCTGATTTCTAAAATCTTTGTGCATTAAAAAAGAAACGCTGTAAGAAACAGAACACGGATCAGATCAGCATTTATTTGTTTGATTAGGAAATGCTGCCTGACCTGCTTTTCAGCAAAATATGTTCTCAAAGCTTCTTCGTAGGGTTGCCAGCTCTGAGTTAGGAAATATCTGGAGATTTTGGGGGTGGAGCCCTGTGGAGGGCAGAGTTTGGGGAGGGGAGGGAGATATACTGCCCAGCCCCCAAAGCAGCCATTTTCTCCAGGGGAACTGATCTTTGTAGTCTGGAGATCCACTGTAATAGCGGGAGATCTCTGGGCCCCACCTGGAGGCTGGCAACCCAAGCTTCTTGTAATGTAACAGAACAGAACAGGTCAAAACAACAATACAATCATTGACCCCATTTAAACAAAGCCATCAAGGGACTTAAAGGTCATCATCAGCACCTTGATTTTGAGCCAGCATTATACAGGGGTTAGAGTGTCAAACTAGGACTTGTGAGAACTGGCTTTGAAGCGCCACTCTGTCATGGAAGCTTGCCGAGTGACTTTGGGCCTGTCACCAATTCCACACAAGAGCTATGTCGCGGTCGCGCCTTCCTTTGCCCTGCTTCTATTGGTCAATTTCCCACTCGAAGCCGCATGGCCGCATTTTGACCCACGGCTTCGCCCGATTTTCCCCGCAGTTTCGTGATCCTCAAAAAATAGGATCACGAAACCGCGAGGAAAATTGGGTGAAGCTGCGGGTCAAAATGCGGCCGTGTGACTTTGAGTGGGAAATTGACCAATAGAAGCGGGGCAAAGGGAGGCGCGATCGCGGTGCAGCTCTTGTGTGAAATCGGTCACACTCTCAGCCTAACATTTCTTGGGGCTGTTGTTATGAAGATAAAGTGGAGGAGGAAAGAACCATGTGATAAGCCACTCCATCAAGGAGAAAAAACAGGATATAGATATGAAAAAACAGTCCAGAAGAATTAGTGGAAACCAGTGAAACTAATTCATAACTGGTTTTATGTGTACTCTGCAGCTAGCACCAGAAATTAATTTGATTTCTCCCTTCTGACCTTCAAGGTCAGCCCTACATAAACCATAATATAATAGTCCAAATGTGAGGTGACTGGTGGACCACAAGAGCTAAATCTTGGAGGCCTTGGTAGATATATGTCAGCTTCTCCTAGACTCCATGGTATACCATAGAGCCTGCCCTCATGGGCTGCCATTTTCTCCAGAGGAACTCATTTTTCTTGTCTGGAGATCAGCTGTAATTCCAGGAGGACTCCACCCTAGGCCTTGGCTTACGGGCATTCCCAAACTACAGACCAATGTCTACCTTTTCAAAAGTAGGCTGTCAGATATCTAAGAAAGCTCACAAAATGATCATGGAGATGGTGACTATCTTTGCTTTCACTTGCCTGCATTTTCATATGGGGACCATGACAACTACCAGTTTGTTGTAGTGGTCAAGAACGGCGGGCTTTAATCTGGGAGAACCGGGTTTGATTCCCTACTCCTCCACAGGTAGCCAGCTGAGTGACCTTGAGCTGAGTGACCTTGGGTCAGTCACAGTTCTCTCAGAGCTGTTCTCTCATGAGCAGTTCTCGAAAGAGCTCTCTCAGCCCCGCCTACCTCACAGGGTGTCTATTGTGGGGAGAGGAAGGGAAAGGAGATTGTAAACCGCTCATGAAGAATTTAGTTCATCAGCCAGTGAAGGGCAGCGTATAAATCCAATCTCTTCTTCTCCTTAAAAACTTAAAATGAGGAGGAAGCACATTCACTTTTAAATGGTTATTTTTGATAGGTCCAAAATAACTGCAGAATGAACATCTTTGTGTGTACGTGTGTGTCTGTGTGTAAAGTGCCATCAAGTCGCAGCCGAATGATGGCAACCCCAGCAAGGGACTTTCAAGGGAAGTGAGAAGCAGAGGTGGTTTGCCGTTGCCTTCCTCTGCAGTCTCCCTTGGTGGTCTAACATCTTTTAAGCCACATTGTTAAAAATTTGCATGTGGCAGAAGAGGTGATTTATTTTTTTAGTGTTGCCTGTGAAAACGACCAAATGGTTTTCATATTATCATCGAGAATCAGTACAGGACTTACCATATTATTATTATTTTCACACTGGTGTTTGCTGACAGTTTTATTATAACAACTAACTACTTACAAAATAAAGAGGAAAGGCCCTTTGTTGCAAAAGTCTTACATGCAAAGAAGCAACAGCATAGCTGGCAGAAGGAAGCACACAGCAGCAGGCGTCAAGAATGTGTAGAGATGGGTCACTGGAGTGACATTCTGTGGAACCAAGCTTCCCAAAGATCTTTGCTGATTTGTACTGGTTAGGGAAGCAAGCCACAGGAGGATGCAGTTAAAGATTTTTAAGCAGCATTGATTCCAGTAGGGGTAAGCTAAGACACTAGGGATGCCAGCCTCCTGGTGGGACCTGGGGATCCCCCAGAATTACAGCTCATTCATAGACTACAGAGATCAGTTCCCCTGGAGAAAATAGTTGCTTTGGAGGGTGGACTGTAATGTATTCAATAAGCTGCCATTGAATGCATAATGCGTGATGAAAACATCTAATTGAAATGCTATGTTAAGCTTCGTCCTGGGCTAGGATCCAAATACATCCAATCACATTGCTAGCCCAGGAAGCACCTAACCAATCACTATCAACGAGCTCCCTGAGCGGGAATGTCGACTTCCAGTTGATGGCGGCACGCTCACGGAATCACCTCCCAGACCTCCCGGGGGTGTCTCCATGCTCCGGCAGACGGAGGGGGTGAGCAGGCTCGTAACCCCCCCAGGAGCCCGGGGAAGGGCACCTGGCCAAGGAGCTTTGAGGGGGTAGCCTCTTCTCTGGCCGAATGCCAGAGAATCAAGGCTCCCCCTTGCTCCAGTGGTCCGTCCAGCTGAGAGACCTGATGGTACAAGTGAAGCTAGCCAGGTCAAGCACAGGAGATCAGGCGTTTGAAATGATGAATGAAGAGGGGTCGGAAGACCAACTATGAACGTGAGTCAAATGAGAACTGATTTTTAAACAAAAAGACACTCCCTACCCGAAGCAGCGAAATGGCAGAAGCGAGTGGTGGGAGGAACGTCTCCCATGCCCATAAATCGTTGACCGAAAGGGGGAGGGAGTGGAAGAATAAACACGAAATTACCCAGAAGTACTCACCCATCGAGCTATACAGATAAGCGCATATTCAGAGACTTTAAAATTTCTTGCGAAAGCAAACAAACGAGGAAAAGATGGTGGTGAAGAGGGACAGAAACAAAGAGAAACTTTTAAAAGCGAAACTAGAGTCCCCAAAGGTGCTGGAAACGACCAGTGAGACGACGGAGCCGATGACGGAGGTCATGCACCCTCTGCTGGAACAGCTCAATGTCTTTAAAGAACAGATGTCTGTTGTAACAGCGAATAATACTGCACAACAAAAGCAGCTGCAAGTTGTGACAACAAGCATTACTGCTCAACAAATGCAAATAACGGATTTGATTCAAGTAATGAAGCAGGATGATGAGAAAGTAAAGGAAATGGCTGAGACAACGCAGATAGTGAGGGAAAAAGTGCAAAAATTGGGGAAAAAACTGTATCTTTGGAAGATCAGATGCTGCAAGTGCAAATGGATAAGGCTAATATGGTCCTGCGCTTCCAAGGGGTGCCAGAGAAAAGAGGAGAGAATCTTAAAGAACTTATGAGTGAGCTACTTGCCCCAGTAGCAGATATAAAGGCGGACTTGCTACTCAACAACATGGATGTGGCCTACAGGTCATATTCAGGATACATAAAGAAAAATAATCTGCCTGGGGAAATTGTAGTAAGATTCTCGAAGAGGCCCGTCAGGGATGCTATCCTGAAAGCAGTTGCTGCGACACCCCTGAAGGTGGGGGAGAATGCTGTCAGAATGCTAAAGGATACTCCATTTGAAGTAAGACAACGCAGAAAGAAATACAAAGAACTTGTGCTTTTCCTCCAAACAAACTCAATTGGATATAAATGGCTGTTTCCAGAAGGAGTAATATTCAAGATCAAGGAGAAGAAGGTCAAGATTGACTCTGTTCTTAAAGCTCAAGAGTTTCTAAAGGAGCAGCTGGGAAGGCCAGAGGACGAGAAAAAAGAAGAGGACGATAAGTCCAGTGGAGAGCTGGAAACTGGTTCGTCTGGTGAGAACTCTTTGTCTGAGCAGGGGGCATCAGCCCCAAAAAGTTCCTACAAACTGCGGAAGAAAGAGAAGAAGAACTAAAGGCTGAAGGACTCTGAATTGTGCCTTTGAGAACTTGGTTCTAGGGGATGATGGGGGGCACTGTTATTGGGCAATTAAATGTAACTGGGGATGGTTAAAAGGGTTAAAAGATTGACACAGTTCATAAGAAGTACAAAGATGAAAAGTCTGAATGAAGTATAAAAAGCTAGTTGGAGATCTCCTCTCTTGGGTTTTTAGTTAGTAGTAGGTTCTTTACTTTCTCCCTTATATGTAGCTTTCCCTTTTCCTTTTTTCTGTTCTAGTTTTTGTAGTGTTTAAAAAAATCAATAAAAAATCCCCTCCAGGGGTTTAAAAAGAAAAAAAAACAAGCTCCCTGAGCGGGAATGTCCGTGATTGGTCCTTATGCATACAACCTTATTGGTTGGTAAATGTACAGTAGGCGTGGCTACATTAGCCGGGAGAGTTTAAAAGCAGGACAGCTGCAATGTAAAAGCTGTTCTGGCTATCAGATGTTGATCCGTGGTGGAGTTGTGTTCGAGTTGTTGATTAAAGCTGATATTTTGCTGAATCACTCTCCGACTACTTTGTTAAGTGAGTGACTTAACATGGACTCTATGGCATTGCACCCCACTGGGGACCCTGTCCTCCCCAGGCTCCATTCCCAAATCTCCAGGAGTTTCCCCACTTGGATCTGGCCACCCTACCCCCTCATCCCCTGCTGGTGGCCAGAGGGGACCCGGCAAACCTATAAGACACGTGTTTAACTCTACCATTGAAAACAATTAACTTAAAAGAGCCCCGATGTGATGGAGTTAAAAAGAGTCCAGCTCTGATGAAGCAAGCTCTGACTCAGACGTTTTTGCTGGAATAAATCTGCTTAGTCTTTGAGGTGTCACTAGACTCCTGTGATATTTTGCTGCTACAGACTAGGACAGCTACTGTCTGGAATTTGCATCTGTATTCCACTACCACAGGGCTGGTTTGCTGATGGGGTGGAGGGGGGGAAACAAAGTCGTTCTGGGAATTACAAGGCATTGGTGACAAATCACGTCAAAGGGTTCCTAACTTGGTGGCGCAGTGACAGGCGGTTTTTTTGGGAGGCTCCCAAGCCGCCAGATCCTCTTTTCGTTCTTTTTGAAGCTTCCCGGCCTTTCCAGACCGGGGGAGCTTCGTCTGATCTCTCAGAGGAAGAGGAGATAGCAAGAGGTTTGTTTTCGGCCACCCACACACATGACAAGTGTGTGAGAGAGGCCGTTTTTGCCTCGATGCAGGAGCGATCGAGGGAGCAAAAAGCATGGTCGCCATGTTTTTGCATAGCTGCAGCCAGCCGTTTTAAAGTGTTCCTAACTTGACATCTGGAACAGCTTGCTTAGGAAAAACACATGGGTGTGAGTCATACTTCCTTTTCCAAAACAAGCTGAATTCAAAATAGAGGCACTTCTTTACAAGTGGAAATCGTGCAGAATATGATAAACACAAACACAAAGAAGAGAAATAAACTCGACTGAGGGGAAAGCAGGAATACACAATGGTGCAGTTTTTACCAAGGTGAGGGTAAGGATCAACAAGAATGAAGGAATCTGTGTCCTACACTCAAAACCATTAAATATGTTGGTGATGTTCTCCTTAGTGAGAGAGATCTTTCCCATTGTGTCTCACAGTTCCCAGTGAAGCTGAGTATATGCTTACAGGCAGCATTCATTGTACTGTCTTTCACGACACAGCGCTTATATGTTCTTCCAGCCAACAACAAGAGAAAGCTAATCATCTGTGACAGACACCCAAACATCTAGAGTTGCAGGGCCAGCCTGGTCAATTCCTGGAGATTTTGGGAGACAGAGCTTGGGGAGGGTGCAGTTTCGGGAGAGAATGGAGAATGATCTCATCAGGGTGTGATGCCATACAGTCCAGCTTTTAAGGCAGCCATTTTCTCCAGGGGAACTGATCTCGGTCATCTGGAGACCAACTGTAATTCCTGGAGATTGCCAGCCACCACCTGGAGGTTGGCAACCCTACATGTTGCTTATGGTCTCAGGTCCTTCAGGCTCTCTGACTCATGGCAGCAGGTTCCCTTCTTAGGAAAGGCAGGAAGTCAGAGAAGCAAATGCAGGGAGACATCAGATGGTGCTAATAAATGTAGCTAGTTCATTCAGAGACTTTGGTTGCAGTCCTGAGAACAATGGAGAGTTGGAAGGGACCTCCAGGGTCATCTAGTCCAACCCCCTGCACAATGCATGAAATTCACAAATACCTCCCCCTCCACACCCACAATGACTTCTGTGTAGACTTTTGAAAAAACCTTTAATCTTTATTTAATTCTAGGAGGAAGGCCCTTTGCGGGCTGAAGTGCAACAAGCTTCTAGCAGAGGGCCTGGGTGAGTGGCGTTGTGGAGGAGGCGTGCTTCCTCCCTCCTGGAGCCCCAGCCGAGTGCGAGGCGGCTCGCGGCCCCTGACCCACCTGGAGGTGTGGAGGAGCGTGGGGCGGGGTGCACGCCGGTCCCTGCTGGGAGTCGCAGCCAGTCGACGGTGGGACAGAAGGCCACCTAGAGGCCGCACCATCGACAGAGCCGGCCCACGGCCCCTGACGGAGGCAGAGTGAGGGAGGGGTGGAGGAGCGCAGGTCCAGGCGAAGCAGCAGAGGCCGGCATCAGGGCAGCAGGCAGCGTGCCGCGGAGGCCAGAAGAGCCTCCAGGGCGGGGGAGAAGGAGGGGAGAAGGCAGGGCGCCGGGCAAGCAAGCCCTTTTTGCGGCCAGAGCACGTGCCGCCTCCGTCGCCTTGCAGCTTACTGAGGCAGAAAGGCTGGGTGGCAGTCTGTCGGAGGGAGGGTGGGATGTTGGCAACACATGGGCACACAGTCACCAATGGATGGCGAGACCCTGCTAATGCAGCCACCGATGGATGGCGAGACCTTGTGATCGACAGGTCTCCTGGCCAAAGCCTGTGGGAGCGTGTCCCAGGACTCACACGAAATGAGCTTTATATATGAGAGACATGCAAGTACATATAACATTAGAAATATAGCTTAACTGGTACATGTGATAAACCTTACAAAACAAGCAATGTAAACGCGATATTAATTAAAAAAAACCAGTTTGACAAAGAACTTCATTAACATGAAACATCCCATGAAATGCATCAATACAGCAGATTTATAGTATCCAAAATTGAAGAATACTCAGGTTTAGTGGGTAAATAGTACAGGAAGGGGAACCAGATTGAGGTAAATTTCAAATCAAATGATTCTGTAGCCTTAGAAAGAAGAGAATCAGTAAGTTTGTCCATCAGGAGGAGGAGGAGGAGGAGGAGGAGGAGGAGGAGGAGATTGGATTTCTACCCCGCCCTTCACTTGGAGACTCAGAGCAGCTTACAAACTCCTTTCCCTTCCCCTCCCCACAACAGACACCCTGTGAGGTGGGTGGGGCTGAGAGAACTCTGACACAAACTGCTCTTTTTCAAGGACAGCTGTGCCAGAGCTTGTGACTGACCCAAGGTCACATCAGCAGGTGCAAGTGGAGGAGTGGGGAATCAAACCCAGTTCTCCCAGATTAGAGTCCGCACACTTAACCACTACACCAAACAGAAATCACAGTCTTTATGCAGCCAGGCTGATAATGTAAGGTGACTCCGGTGAGTATTATTTTTCCAGGATTTTGCAATTAAAAGTCTGGCAGCTGCGCATAAAAGGAGAATCAGTTCCTTATGAAGCGGGAATGAAGGACTAAATTGCCATGTACCTAATAATATATATAACATTACTGCTTTCCAACTACCACTTGATGCAGACCCTTCAGGGTAGGGCGGGATATAAATTCAAAGATAAATAAATAAATAAATAAAATATACCATTACTGCTTTCTAACTACCATATAGTTGGAAAGCAGTAAAGTTATATATGTGATTAACTATCAGTTGCCAAAAAGCCTCGACATGTGCACAGTCCCACCTACAATGCCTATATGAACCAATTTCACCACAACCCCTCCAGCACAGTGGGGATGTCGATGGGTGTATATGAAGAAGAGGAAGAGGATTTATACCCCGACCTTCACTCAGAGTCTCAGAGCGGCTTACAAACTCCTTTCCCTTCCCCTCCCCACAACAGACACCCTGTGAGGTAAGTGGGTCTGAGAGAGCTCTTTCCAGAACTGTCCTTGAGAGAACAACTCCGACAGAACTATGGCTTGCCCAAGGTCACCCAGCAGCTGCAAGTGGAGGAGTGGGGAATCAAACTCGGTTCTCCCAGATTAGAATCTGTAATTTTGGTAGCGTGAGGTACCACTGAGATAACAATTTAAGAAATTGCGTTTTTATTACTATTCTGTTAGATTGAACAAGTGAGGCGTGCCAAATGGACAGCCAGTTTGCATGGGTGAAGATTTTATTGCATAATGCATGCCAATAAGTAGTGTAAGATGAGAGAGGAGTATTAGAAGGTTCCATAATTATGGAGTAAAGGATTGAAATATGATGTTTATAAGAAGATCTGGGAGTTTTCAATAGAATTTCAAAGTTTGTCAAGGGTTTCAACTTGCTTAGAATTGCTCCCTTTATCACAGAACATCAAAACGATGTAAGCAGCAGGCATTTCCACAGACTTGTGTGTCCCACAATTATCACAAAATCACAATTATCACAAAATCACACATCACACAAGCGACATCTATCAACTTGGGGGGAATAAACTCAAAATGCAAAAAAACCCAAACAAGCATAAAGTTGAAAAAAAGGAAATATGAGTAGTACTTTCAGCTGCCCAGCATCGTTGCGTAGGAACTTGGATTGCAGTGAAAGAGTCCTCAACTTTTAGTCTTAGCTCAGGAAGGATGGCTCCAGAGCAAACTGATTTATGCAGTAGCCAAATCACAACTTTTAATGCCAGTAGCTCACAAAGTAGAATTTTTGCTCACAAGACTCCACAGCTTAGAGGGAGCATTGGATGGGGGGGTAGAAGGAAATCACTTCAGAATTAAATGCATCTGTTTTGTGTTGTGTTTTACCAAACATATCTTTGACCTAAGGGAAGCTTTTTTGGTTTCCTCACAAACATCACTTCCTTTAGCAAACACTATCCCCAGATAAGGTAAACTGATTTATACAGATCATAGCCTTTTCTAGCAGGCTTAAACTGGCTTTAAATTCAGGACAATGAAGTTAGGAGGTTGTAACGATATGAGCTTATGTT
>NW_015176174.1:22859-24717 GCF_001447785.1 Gekko japonicus | reverse complement strand
GAGAAAACAGTAAGCTCTGTGTCATTACAGCCAGCTGAAGTCACCACAGCAAATTGACGCTGAGTGCCCAAGTCCAGGGCACCTGCCCAGAACCTCTTTCTAGAGCTCGTTGTATTTATCTCTATAGCAGACCTTATTCCTAGTAACTGTTGAATCTCCAATGACTCCAAAATAAATCCATGTTTGAAGGTTAAAGCAAAATTTATTTCAAAGCGTTTGAAGGAAGCAGGAACAAAAGAATTGTCAGGAATGGGCGCCTGCCCCAGAGGGTAACATAATAAAGGAACTTTGAACTAAGTTGTAACCAATAGATCCCTTTCCCGCCAGCGCGAATAAAGAAGACACTGACAGGTAATTACATGGGAATGTAACGGTTTGCCGTTCTCAAAACAGACCCTTAGTTCATAGGCGAAAGACACCACTAACGAGCAAGCAGATAACAGAGTTTCACTTTCCCAACACCAGCTGGATAACCTTGAGCCGTTCCAGGCACCTACAAGACAAGAATGTGTAATCTACAACAGAGAGAGGCAGGGGGGAAGGGAATACACTCAGGGAAGCAGAACCCTTAATGGCAGCTCGCTGACATACTGCCCGCCCGAAAATACCACTCACTCCACTTCTCCCGGAATCTCCCGGTTTGTCAGGGAAATGTTTATGAAACTGACGCAGCAGGTAAGGGGCCCGAATATCCCCTTCTTCCACCCATTCCCGGTGCTGGGGACCAAAATCCACCCACTCAATGAGGTACCAACGTTTGCCCCGTTTCACTCTACAGTCCAAAATATCAGCAATTTCAAAGTGTTCCTCCCCTTCAAGCAGTATAGGAGGTGGAGGGGCCTTCTCCGGACGCCATTCCGACGAACCGGTGTCCTTCGTCAGGAGACTCATATGGAACACCGAGTGTAAAGACTGTAAATTTTTTGGAAGTTCCACATCCACAGATACGTTATTAAGGATTTTCCGAACCTTAAAAGGACCAATATATTTCCACCCAAGCTTACGACTTGGACGCAACAGCTTAATATTTTTAGTTGACACATACACGAAATCACCAGGCTGCAGACCCAAACCCGCCACCCTTCCTCTGTCAGCCTGCGCTTTATAGGCTGCCTTAGCAGCATTCAACGTTTCACACAAAAGAGGCCAAGCTTGTTGCAGAGATTGACACCAGGTACCCGCATCAGTAGGCTGAAGAGGTATGTGGTCCCCCAAAAAAGGTAGAGGAGGACTGTCATAGCCGAAGATGGCCTTAAAGGAGGATATGCCAATCGAACTATGATCTGTGTTGTTGTAACAGTACTCAGCCAAGGGGAGCAGATCACACTAGTCAGACTGTTGGTAATTGGTAAAGCATCGGAGGTACTGGTCCAAAGTTTGGTTCACGCGTTCCGTTTTTCCATCAGTTTCCGGATGATAGGCACTACTGAGGCCTTGCTCCACCCCCATGGTGGACATGAGTTCCCTCCAAAACTTCGAAACGAATTGAGTCCCTCTGTCGGATATTATCTTTGATGGCAAAAGATGGAGGCGCACCACGTGGTAGAAAAAGGTTTTTGCTAATGCCTGGGCAGTAGGCAAAGAGGGGAACGGAACGAAATGCGCCTGTTTGGAAAATAAGTCGACCACTACCCAAATTACCGTTTTCCCTCTACTGGGAGGTAGGTCAGTGATGAAGTCCATAGATACCACCTCCCAGGGTCTGGAGGGGGTGGGGAGGGGTTGAAGAAGCCCAGGCGGTTTCCCCCCACGAGATTTTGACAATGCACATGTTTGACATGATCGTACAAAGTCTAACATATCCTTGCGCATGTGGGGCCACCAGAATTGTCTGCGGAGTAATTGTAGAGACTTGACA
>NW_015176174.1:0-21788 GCF_001447785.1 Gekko japonicus | reverse complement strand
CTAGATAAACAATCACCCCTTTGAACAACAAGTCGTGCATGACCTCATTAATCAAGTTCATGAAGACCCCCGGAGCCCCTTGAAGACCGAAGGGCATAACTAGGTACTCAAACTGGCCCAACGGGGTGTTGAATGCTGTCTTCCCCTCATCCCCCTCCCTGATGCGCACTCGAAAGTACGCGTCGTGTAGATCAAGTTTGGAGAACAGTTTCCCCTTTGTAGCCTCCGCTACAAGGTCCTTAATTAACGGCAATGGGTAGGCGTTGGTAGTCGAAATGGCATTCAATCCACGATAGTCTGTGCATAACCTAAGCCCCCCGTCTTTCTTTTTCCAGAAAAGAACCGGTGCTGTGAAAGGGGATGAGGCTGGGCGGATGAATCCCCGGGACAGGTTTTTGTCGAGGAACTTTCGCAGTTCAGCTTTCTCCGCCGGCCCCATCGCATAAATTTTACCTTTTGGCAATTTACTCCTGGGCAACAGTTCAATGGAGCAGTCAGTGTTGCGATGGGGGGGCAAATTGTCAGCTTCCTCCTCCCCAAACACTTGTGCCAAGTCCCGATACTCAGGTGGGAGGGTTGCTACTTCCTCAGGGGACAGTGGAGCACATGGGAAATTGGTTAATGGAGGGTCACCCCATTCCTTCTGCCAACGGTGCTGGGTGCATCTGGGGGACACGAAATCCACCCTCCCCTCTTCCCACAGTATGTAAGGGTCATGGGAGAAAAGCCACGGGGCCCCCAGGACAAGGGCAAATTGCGATTCAGGTGCTACTATAAAAGTCCTTTGCTCCCAATGTTACCCTGCCCCCAACCGCACTGGCATAGTCTCATGCGGGCAAGGTCTCATAGGCGCCCCATCCATCTGGGTGAAAATGATAGGGGATTTCAGTTTCTTTATTCCGGCTTCCAACCCCGCTACCACCCTGGGGCTGATCAAATCTCTCCCACACCCCAAGTCAACTAGTGCTTTCACTCTCATGTGCGTTCCCAAAATCGGGTTAATCAACGACACAGTCACGAAGAATAGGGAGGGGGGTTCTCTCACCACCACTGGTGCTTCTGGAACACAGTCCTGTTGTTTTGCGCCGCTTACAACAGGACATTCTCGTTTCCTGCCGCCTCCAGCTCTGACTCGGGCGATTCTTCGATGTTGTCGTCCGGCGCAGCCTGCAAGGCTTTGGAAAAGCTGGGTCGCGCGACTCCCTTCTTTTGTGGAGTGGTCTGTTTCCCTTTGGTGGTTGGATGCTGTTCTTTCGCTGGAGCTGCCCCGCAATCCGCCGTGAAATGCCCCCGCTCCCCACATCTGAGGCAGAGCCCCGTCTTCATCCTGAACTCCCGAGCTGCCTCTGAGAGGCGTGTAGGCTTCTGTTTGGGAGTCGAAGGGTGGCTCACCTTCCCACCGCTTGCGGCCGAGTCTAGTCGGATGGTCTGGAGTCGACTTTCCGCCCCTTCGGCTTCCTGCGCCCATGCCATGAGGGAGATCGGCTCCACAGACCTCAAGACAGTCTCTCTGATATCTTGGTTCAAGCCGAGACGATACATTTCGGCTAACAAATGATCAGGGCAGTCCCTCAACTTAGCGGCTTGATTCTGGAACTCGGCAGTATATTCTCTTACCGACTGCCTGCCCTGTGTAAAGGTGCGCAGAAAGCGTTTGGCCCTTTGTCTCGCATTCACATCCTCAAAACGAGCCCTCAGCGCCCACATAAACGCTCGCAGATTAAACAGTTCGGGGCCCCGGCTATGGTGTAAGCCTACATACCAGGTGGCCACCGCTCCTTTAAGCCGAGCCGCAATCACGTCGATTCGGCTGCCATCATCAGGGAACAGGTGTCCGCCTGGGGCGATGAACTTCTGTACTCGCACCGTGAAGAAAGCCAGGTCGTCAGGGTTGCCATCAAAGGTGGCCTCCAGCAAGTCTTTGGGTCGCTGCCTCATCCCCATTGGCACGGGACCTAGCGGCCCTGGTCCGCCCGGGTGGGGAAGAGCAGGTGCCACCGGCTGTAACGGGACTAGAGGGGAAGGCAGTCCGGGAGGTTGCTGACCTGGAATCGGCTGTTGTCCGGGTATTGGCTGCTGCCCGGGAATCGGTATCTGTCCCGGAGGCACCTGTGGCGGTCCGTGTTGCCCCGGAGGAGGTGGTTGTACCGGCTGCTGCTGCAAGGCTTGTGCTGCCAGAAGAGTCGCCAGGCAATGATCCAGCATGGTCGGCAAAGCATCAAACACATCAGCCACTGTGCGCATGACCTGTTGCAGTAATTTTTCAATCTCATCCAGGCGGTCATCACGTGGGTCTCGGGGGCTCTCACTGAGTCCAGGGCCCGATCCTCTCCCAGGATCCTCTGGCCACAAGTCGTCATCCTCCCCGCGGTATCTCCCCAGCCGTTGCTCTCGCTCGCCCAAGCTGTCTCGAAGAGCGCTCCCATGGTAGGAGTACGTCTCTCTCGTGCCTTGGGTGTCGAACCTCGTCCAGTCCTCGCAGGACGTCAGCGTTTTCCGACCCCAATGGCTCGGGGTCGGAGGTGGCCACTGCAGGTACCTCGGGCGAGGCACCGTTCCCCCCACTGCTCCTGTTGCAGGCACCAGGATAGGCGCTGTAGTGACCAGTGGGGCCACAGAGGTGACCGGGACGTCGAACAAGTCCCCCTCTGTCATAGGTACCGTGGTAGGCACCGTGGTAGGTACATTCCCCTCAGTCCCGCTCATGATGTCTATCAGAGAAAGGAGATTCCTGACAAAATGTTGAATCTCCAATGACTCCAAAATAAATCCACGTTTGAAAGTTAAAGCAAAATTTATTTCAAAGCGTTTGAAGGAAGCAGGAACAAAAGAATTGTCAGGAATGGGCGCCTGCCCCAGAGGGTAACATAATAAAGGAACTTTGAACTAAGTTGTAACCAATAGATCCCTTTCCCGCCAGCGCGAATAAAGAAGACACTGACAGGTAATTACATGGGAATGTAACGGTTTGCCGTTCTCAAAACAGACCCTTAGTTCATAGGCGAAAGACACCACTAACGAGCAAGCAGATAACAGAGTTTCACTTTCCCAACACCAGCTGGATAACCTTGAGCCGTTCCAGGCACCTACAAGACAAGAATGTGTAATCTACAACAGAGAGAGGCAGGGGGGAAGGGAATACACTCAGGGAAGCAGAACCCTTAATGGCAGCTCGCTGACAGTAACAAATCAATTCTATGGCTCTGTTTTAAATAGTTTCCCTTTCAAAGAATAGAATGTAAGAATGGCTACCAAGGCTTTACTCAAAACAGTAACACAATATTCTAAACAGTAACACAGTATCATAGATCAAGAGTAGCAGATGTCCAACTTTGTCCAGCGGGAGATACTCTCAGGGTTACTGGTGGCATGGGCTTTTGGGAACTCCCAGGAATAAGAGAAAGAAGTGGCTTTGCCAAGTGGAGATTTGGGATGGCCACTGAGTTTTCCACTCCTAGTGAACAGCCTGACGAAACTGAAGGGGACTTGTGAATCCATTCCTTCATACTGTACTGTGGAAATATAGAGGGCGTTTTTCCAAGAAGTCCTGATGAAATGGGGCCAGAGAGAGGCAGCAAGATAAATAATCTCCCCCATCCAACACTGCAGTAGAAAAGCAATAAAAAGAAAGGAAAGTAACAGGGATCCTGACCTCTGACCTCTCTAACCCTCTTTTATGTTTTCTTGACTTCAGCCTTATTGTGGGCAGATGCCTTTGAATATGGTTTATTTGTTTCTCTAGGCATCAAAACAAGGGACCTGGAGATGAGAAAAGGCTATTGAGAGGCCGTTTCCAAATTTTCCTTCCCTTTTAAGCTATGCTCAAAGACTGCCCCATGAGCTGCCTCCAAGCTTTTGTTACCACAGTCAGCAGGATGAATGTTTACATTGTTAAAACAATCCATTTCATTGGCCTGTGGAATGGCAGGTCAGACACTATTAGTCTAACTGTCAGATGAGGTTTTTCTTCTTGCCTGATGAGAAAAGCATTTAGGGAAACGCAGCTTTGATTAAATAACAATAAGAAAATTTCTAATCCTCTTTGTTGGCTGCATCAGCAACACTGAAACAAAGCATAGATTTTATTTATTTTTATTTTATTTATTTCATTAAAGTTATGAAATGGTGGTGTGCATTTGGACTAATCACGTTCAAACCAAAATCATATCCATATAGTTAACATAACTCATTCATCTTTAATAGTTTGAAATATTTGCATCTCTTATACTGGTACCTTGTTTGATTTTCCCCCCACTGAGCAGGAGAAGAGCAGTGAGGGGAGAATATCACTCAACAAAAAGTGCCTCACTGTGACATCATCCAACCAAAGTAAATAGCAGATGTTTCTGCTGAAAAGGTCATTCTATTCCACCAAGACTGCCTCATTTCAGAGTTTTCGAGAAGGCTTTCTGATTCTGTACAAACATGGGACCTGAATATGTGAGTGATTTTGTCATCTGGGCCTGCACCTGGTAGGCACTGGCTGGCAAACAGAACAGCACACAGTGGGATGGGGAAAATTCAGTCAAAGGTCCAGGCTCACTCCCCCAGCAACGGCTACCACACCTTCCCTCTGAAGGGGTAAAAGATGTTTACCTCTGAAGGGGTAAACAGATTGTTTAGCCTCTACTACTGCTAAGACAGAATTGTTCAGGAGGGCATTGTTACAAAGGGATCAGGGCTATGGTATAATAAAATGGCCCAAGAAAGCACATGTATAAATGGAACAGGACAGGAGTCTATGCCAGTGTTTATGGATTGTATTATCTGTTTATTGTATGGCTGTGATCACACTGGCGGCTTGGCACGATATGGTGCCACCTGTAATTGAACCGGGTTAAAGTGTAGTGGGAGACATCCCGTAGTAAAGCCTCCACATTATTGTGGCACCTCAGCCATGGAGCAAACTGCAAAAAAAATCCAAACACCATGCGTGTGCGTAGTGCGCATGTGCACGACTGTGCACGTAGGCAAGTCTTTTAAAAAACCCTCTGTAGCGGCAGAACAGATCTGCAGGTTCACACTGCCAAATCCATTCTGCGCGCACTCCCCCGTGTTCAGACATCCAGCCATGCGCAATGAATGCGCGGGGAAACAAAAACACCACTTCGGAGGTGGTGGCTTTTTAACCCAGCTCGAAGTCGTCCTCTGACGGGGTGAGTATGCCCGGGGAATGCCTGACAGATGTGGCTGTGTGATCTTGCCTGTTTAATCTGTTTGTAAAACGTGCCTACATCGGGCCAAACTGCCAGTCTGAACACAACCTATGTATTATCCTGGTGTTACTACATGATTCTTTATTTTTGTAATTTCATGTTCTGCATTGAAATATATTTGATACTTTTCTCCATTGTTTCTTCTTCTTTTTTTAATCCCCAGAGGGATATTTTTTATTTTGCAAATACTACAAAAACTACAAAGAAATATTAGGGAAGGGACTAAAACTAAGGATAAAGGAAAGCAAACCACACTAAACTAAAACCCCAAGAGGAGGAGATCTTTTCACTGTTAGTAAAAATGTTAGTACAATTAGTTTTAATATCACAATATACTTGTAGAGTTCTTGCTTATAACAATTTGCTATTTATACGTTATTTTGTTAGTTGTTATGAGAGAAGTCTCTGATCATCTTCTTATTCTTCGCTTCAAAAGGCCATTTTCCAAGTCCTTCTGCCTTTACTTCAGCTTTCTGTCTCTAAAATCGTATACCACTCTGGCAGGTCCAGCACCCTTTTCTGCCGCAGAATCCTCTTCCGTTCCCGAGGTAGCAGAGTTACTAGACTTTGTTTCTTCTTCTTTGGACTCTTTGTCCCCAGCTGACGTCTCAAAAATTATTTAGCTTTAAAAGTGGAGTCTATCTTCTCTATTCTATCGTTGATGTTAAAGATGACATCCTCAGAAACCGCCCACCTGTACGATATCCCATTAGTTTGAAGAAAAGAAATTAAGTCCTTATAATTTTTCCTCTTTTGTCTAATTTCAAATGGAATGTCCTTTAAGGTTTTGATAGTTACATTTTCTATTTTCAGTGGAGTTGCTGAAGTTGCTTTTAAAATGGCATCTCTGGTTTGTCTTCTTAAAAACCTAACCACTATTTCTCCAGGTAGGTTATTTTTTTTAATGTAATTGGAGTATGCCTTATAGACTGACTCCATTTTGTTTGCCAGTTCATCCGCTGTTAAACCTACTACGGGAGCGATGATCTCACCAAGCACCCTCTTCAAGTCTTGCCGATCCGTTTCAGGAACCCCCTGAAACCTGAGAATCATGTTAGCTTTTTCCATCTGTAGCTGAAAAACTCGATTCTCTTGGCAATTCTGCTTCGTTTCCACCTCTCCCAACCTTTTCTACAACTTCTTGCTTGGGGTGTCTATCTCTTTAATTTTTTTGTTTGCCTGCTCCACTTTTTTCCCTGTTTCATTCAGCTGAAGCTGCTGTGCTGCAAAGTTTCTATTCATCACGGTCAATTGCTGGTTAATATCATCGAGTTGCTGCATCACCGGCTTGAGCATATCCGCCGCCAGGAGTTTGAGGACATTTGCTCCCTCTTCCGGTCTCAGACTCTGACTGCCTGGCTTCGTTTATCTCCTGGGCCGCCATCTTTTCCGTTTTGTTTAAAGTTTCTACCGCTTCCACAAAACTTGGAAAACTCAACAAACAACTTCGCAATTCAGATAAGTCTCTCAAAACCCTTTTCGTTTACTTACTCCCCTCTCCCCCTTCATGTTCATTAGCCACTCATTCGCACAAGAGGCATCCCTCTTTGCAATCACTGTTTTCAACTGCGGGGGGGGGGAATCGCTTTTCAAACTACTCCATTTTATTCAGAACTCACATTCATTGTTGGTCAGTTTCTCTGACCACATTCAGTTTTACGCCATTCCACTCAATTTCTGGCGCTTGTCCCGGTCAGTCCAGCTTATGCCCAAAGGCCACTCAGTGACTGGACCGTCGGGGCAGAGGGGAGCCTCAATTCTCCAGCATTACGCCATTGAAAAGGCTACCCCTCAAAAAAACCCTGGCCTGGAGCCTATCACAAAGGCTCTTCGGGGGTGTCACTTGAGGTGGCACCCCTACAGGCTGCTGGCATGTGAACCGCCCTTCCCTGTCTTGGGAAGAGCATCCGCCATCGCTGTTCCATAGTTTCTGATTGTTGTAATCTTAGTCTGGTAGCAGAAGAGATTAGGAAAAGATGGCAAGAATACACAGAAGAACTACACAAGAAATATCTCAGTGTCCTTGACAACCACAACGGTATAATCACTGACCTCGAGCCAGACATCCTGGAATGTGAAATTAAATGGGCCCTAGAAAGCATTACTAACAACAAAGCTGTGGAGATGATGGTATCCCAGCTGAGCTATTCAAAGTCTTAAAAGATGATGCTGTTAAAGTGATGCACTCCATTTGCAAGCAAATTTGGAAAACGGAACAGTGGCCACAGGATTGGAAAGGTCAGTATACATTCCAATCCCAAAGAAGGGCAATGCCAAGGACTGTTCAAATTATCGCACAATTGCACTCATATCACAAGCTAGCAAGGTCATGCTCAAGATCCTACAAGCTAGGCTTCAACAGTACGTGGCTAGAGAACTGCCAGAAGTACAAGCTGGGTTTCAAAGAGGTAGAGGAACTAGAGATCAAATTGCCAACATTCGCTGGATTATGGAGAAAGCAAGAGAGTACCGGAAAAATATCTACTTCTGCTTCATTGACTATGCTAAAGCCTTTGACTGTGTGGATCACAATAAACTATGGCAGGTCCTTAAAGAGATGGGAGTACCAGACCACCTCACATGTCTCTTGAGAAACCTGTATAAGGGTCCAGAAGCGACAGTTGGGGGGGCGTGGTGACGTCAGAGAGAAAATGGCTGCCTGAGGTGATCGCTCCACGAGCCCTTTTCCCCCTCGCTCCGACAAAACTGACCGATAAACACCAATCATCTCGCCCTGCATGGGAGACAATAGACGATCGCTTCCTCGACCGAACAATATAAAAATCGCCAAGGTAAAGCCGCAGACCAACGCTATTTTAGATCATCTAGTCATCGGGCCCAGACGCGTTGTGCCAGCGAAAATGGCGGCGACAGCACAGGAAGCGAGAACAGAGACCAGCCACGAGCCTGTCACAACAGCCGTTCTCACCAGCACTCTGAAAACAGCCCTAGGCAAAATGGAGAAAACGATGCTCGACAATATTTCGCTAATGCTAAAACCCTTATACGACCAACTAGATGATCTGGAAAAAAAAATTACTGAAAACAGAGGGATCGCTGAGACAGCTCTAAACAACAGTCTACTCAATCAAAATGCCATCCAAGAAATGAGCCACGTAGACGAAGCCCTGGCCGAGCGAACACTCAAAATTGATCTCACCACGCGTCAGCACAATTTGAAATTAAGAGGAGTGGAAGAAAAATTGGAAGGAAAGGACAACCTAGTAAACTATATATCGAAATGGCTTGCTCGAGAAATAAAGATAGACGGAGACATACTGCCGACAGTAACAAGCGCTTATAGACTGGGCTCTAACGCAACGTTGAGAAGACGACCAGCCCGGGACATTCTTATAACAGTCCTGGATCTAAGATACAAACAATGAATCATGCACACTGCCAGGCAGAAAGGACAGTTGTCCCTCAACGGAAAGCCAATTGAAATCTATCCTGATTTACCACAAGAGGCGATAGAAAAAAGACGCGAGCTGAAACCAGTCACATCAAAGCTTCTGGAGGCCAACTGCAAATACAAATGGATCACGCCTATAATAATGCAAACAGTCCACCTGGGAAAAACCTATAGAATCTCCTCGCTGGAAGAAGGACGATCGCTTCTCAGCGCCATGAACTTAGATGAGCACATGGACGTTTCCACCTTATCGCAAAAGAGAAGACTAGAGGCAGCATCAACCACCACCAAAGGCTTCAAAACAACAAGCAAGAGAATAGAACTGAACTTTCACAGCTTATTCACGCAAGGTTGGAGTTGTCTCTGTAAGCGATGTTTATGCTACCCGAAATGGCAGGAAACACAAATGACCCATAACACAATTTCTGCAATAAATAGAGTAACCGGAGAAACATCGAATGAGACAGCAAAAATCTCAGAAGTCTTTTGAGAACTTTTACAAAAATCTATATTCCTCCTCTGGATCTAATCAAAATTCAATGGAGGAATTCTTAGGAAACGAAGGCAAAATGCCAAGAATAAATGATGACCACAAAAACCTAATGGAGAACCTGTTCTCTGAAGAAGAGATCCTAGAGACTATAAAATCCCTTAAATTATCTAAAGCCCCGGGACCTGATGGGTTCACTTCAGATTTTTATCGTTGCTTCAAATCAGAATTAATTGGACCTCTGACTGCCGCCTGCAATGAAGTCCTAGTGTCAGGTAAACTTCCCCCCTCTTGGAGAGAGGCACACACAGTAGTAATTTTAAAAAAGGAAGAGACCCCCCTCAACCGGGTTCGTACAGACCGATATAGTTACTAAACCAAGATTTTAAGATTTTCACAGCCACCCTGGCACGTAGGATGAACACCTTTATAGCTGAATACATTAATCCAGATCAAGTCGGATTTATACCAAATAGAGACATATCGGACAATACCATCAAAACGTTGACGCTCTTAAGGTACTATCAAAAATCTAAAAATCCAGGAATACTTTTGTCGTTGGATATAGAAAAAGCCTTCGACTCGGTAGAATTCGAATACTTATTTGCGGTTTTAAGACATATAGGTTTTGGTCAGAAGTTCCTTGGCATGATTGAGAACTTATATTCGGCCCCTACAACGAAGATAAAAATAAATGGTACTCTCACAAACTCTATACCCCTACTGAGAGGCACCAGGCAGGGCTGCCCCCTATCCCCACTCCTTTTCGCACTTGCGATAGAGCCTCTGGCCAATGCCATCCGGGCTCACCCACTTATCTCAGGAAGTAAGCTATGACATGATGAATACAAACTATCTCTCTTCGCCGATGACATCTTTCTTTACCTCACGAATCCTACAACCTCTCTTCCACCCGTACACGATCTTCTGGAAAGTTTTAGTACTTTTTCTGGTCTGAAAATTAATAACAGCAAGTCACAAATATTACCACTAAATTTATCTTCAGTGGCGATACTCAAGATTAAATCACAATTTAATTTCCAATGGGTCAAACACTCTCTACAATATTTAGGTATAAAACTTCCACTGAATCAGGACTCTCTATTTGACATAAATTATGGAAACATACAGGATGAAATTTCCAATATGATCCTTAAATGGAATAAGTTACATCTCAACTGGATAGAAAGATTTAGCTTGATTAAATCATTCATCCTACCCAAATTTATATTTTTTATTTAGAACAGTCCCCTTGCACATTCCATCTTCCAAATTGAAAAAATGGCAAGCTACATTGTCTAAATTTCTATGGATTGATAAGAAACCCAGAATAGGGTTTCCCACTCTCCGTAGATCTAAACTAAAAGGAGGCTTTGATCTCCCGGATATTTTATTATATTACAGAGTAATCATGATGTCCATTTCATGTAAAATCCTCCGTCCATCTGCACATCCCATTTGGCTCAACATATGTAACGATTTAATATATCCTCATTATTTAGAGGATGTGATATGGTCAAACGGGAGCCCACTGGGATCTTCTTCTGATCTTATTGACCTAGTACATACATCAATAAAATGCTGGAAACTACACTCTAAACCTCTATTACCTAAGATCTCTCGGTTATCATCATTCCTGAATCAACCATGGTTCGGACCTGGAAAGAACCTGGAATTAGACAAGGTCTGGAGGGAAAAACATCTTTTTAGAATCCACGATATAACCACTAAAAAAGGTATCAAAACCAAAAAAGAATTGGTAAAAAAGTTGGGAAATTCCATACCTTGATTTTTTTTATTTACAGTTAAGCCACCTTCTCTCATCTTTAGATGTGACAAAAATGCTCTCCACAATTCCAACAGACTTAGAGAGAGTGATAATAGGGTTCGAAAAAAGAAACAAGGGTCTCATCTCGAAATTATACTCTATTCTTCTTCAGAATTCTAGTGTGAAACCGTTAGCATATCAAGCTAGTTGGCAGAAAGACTGCGTATCTACTCTAACTGCAGGTCACTGGGATACGTTGTGGACCTAGAGCTGCTTCTATAACAAGACCATAAATATAACTTTACAAAACCTAAAGATAATATCCCGATGGTACACAACCCCACATAAAATTTCTAAGATTTCGACAGAATTTTCCCCTTATTGCTGGAAAGGGTGTCAGCAAATTGGTGATTACGCTCACTGTTGGTGGCAATGCGCAAAAGTAAAACAATTCTGGCTATTTTTTAAACATAATCCAAAAAATCACTTCTGTTCAAATTCCTTTTTCACCAGAAATTATATTTTTAAACATATGGCCAGCTTCACTAAAGTCTAGACCACATAAAGCCATAATTGAGACAATGTTGGATGCTGCAAAAACGACTATAGCATCTGTATGGAAGGATCACAGAGCTCCAAATTTAGATCTATGGTATAAAAAGCTTTGGAATCATTACTTGATGGATGCTGTAACAAGTAAATTGAATTCTACATCACAGGCTCCAATACAAGATACGTTCACAGACAGGTGGTTCTCTGTTATGGACTACTTGTCTAGGCAACAATTTCTCTCCCCTGAGTGGTCCCAATATCACAAATGGATTTGAGTTTTCGTTTGTCCTTTTCTTTCTTTTTTCTTTTTTCTTTTGTTTCAATGTGTGCAGTTATCTCTTCTCTGGTTCGGTTCAGGCTCTTTCGCATCCTTTTCTTCCTCCTCATCTTCTCCCTATTCTCTCATCTTTTAGAGAGTTTTCGTCAATGGCAAATTCAACCACAAAAAAATAATCAATCAATTTTACGTAACATGCTAGTAAAATTACGAGATCAATTAGTTGTATAAGAGAAAATACTAAACAAGTTTATTAGTTCACTACAAACTATGTAACTGCTATATACTACATGTTGGTTTGTTTATCTTACATCAATTGTAAGGCTAGGGCTAGGGCATTTTCGGTGGCGGCTCCTACCTGGTGGAAAGAGCTCCCGGAGGAGATCCGGGCCCTGCAGGACCTTTCTCAGTTCCGCAGGGCCTGTAAGACGGAGCTCTTCCGCCAGGCCTTTGGATAGGAGCCGCCGCCGCCACTATTCCATCTGCATCCCTATGCCCTAGTGAATCTAACATCTGATTGTATTGCCCCCCGGTTGTGGATGGCGGCACTGGAACCGGCTTGGAGTATGAGACTGTCGGTAGTTAGGTGACGTTAAGATCTTCCCTCTTGCTGAAGTTTGTTGTATATTGATATTCCTGATTGTAATCTATGGTTTTAAACTATCTGTGATTGGTTTTAATGATATGTTTTGTTTTAAACTATATGATATTGTTTTACTTGGCACTTGGTGCCCCTGTTAGCTGCCCTGAGCCTCCGGGAAAGGGTGGGATATAAATGCGAAAAATAAATAAATAAATAAATAAAATCGCTGTTTCTACTATGTTACGATTGTATTAGACTTTGCAAAGTTATAAATAAAAAAATTACAAAATGCTGGGGAAAAGATCAACAACCTCAGATATGCAGACGATACCACTCTAATGGCAGAAAGTGAAGAGGACCTAAAGAGCCTCTTGCTCAGGGTAAAAGAGGAGAGCGCAAAAGTGGGCTTGAAGCTCAACATCAAAAAAACTAAGATCATGGCATCCGGCCCCATCACTCCTTGGCAAATAGAAGGGGAAGTTGTGGAAGTGGTGACAGACTTCACGTTCCTGGGATCCCAGATCACCGCAGACTGTGACTGCAGCCATGAAATTAAAAGACGCCTGCTCCTTGGGAGGAAAGCGATGGCGAACCTAAACAGCATGATAAAAAGTAGAGACATCACCCTGCCAACAAAAATACGCATGGTCCAAGCAATGGTATTCCCAGTAGTCATGTATGGCTGTGAGAGTTGGACTATAAGGAAGGCCGAGCGCCGAAGAATAGATTCTTTTGAACTATGGTGCTGGAGGAGACTCTTGAGAGTCCCTTGGACTGCAAGAAGATCAAATCAGTCAATCCTCAAAGAAATCAACCCTGACTGTTCCCTGGAAGGCCAGATAATGAAACTGAAGCTCAAATACTTTGGCCACCAAATGAGAAGGGAGCACTCACTGGAGAAGACCCTGATGCTGGGAAAGATTGAAGGTCAAAGAAGACGGGGATGGCAAAGGATGAGATGGTTAGACAGTGTCATAGATGCAACGAACATGAAATTGAGCCAACTTCAGAGGACGGTGGAAGACAGGAAGGCCTGGGTTGATCTGGTCCATGGGGTCGCAAAGAGTCGGACTTGACTGTGTGACTGAACAACAACAAAAGGGGACCCCATGTCAAAGTGGAATTCTCAAACTGAAACAGTCCATCCATGGACTTCACAGTGCCATCTCAAGTGGAGTTACACCATTTTAAGCTACTGACTTCAGTGCACTGTAAAGGATGTAAGCATAGGATGGAGCCATCAGTAATTTCTCTAAGCTCTGAGCCAGGTGGAGTCATCGCAATGTGTAGTGAGGTAGGGGATTAGCCTACTGTAACCTAAATCTCAGGTGGGGGGGGGTAGCAAAGAAGAAGAAGAAGAGATCGGATTTATACCCCGCCCTTCACTACCCAAAGGTGTCTCAGAGCACCTTACAAACTCCTTTCCCTTCCCCTCCCCACAACAGACACCTTGTGAGGCAGGTTGCTGTACAGAAAAATGAGGGTAAATTGAGAAGTCCAAACAAATGTCCTATTGAGAAAGAGAGAAGGATGGTGAGGAGACTCCCATAAGAGAGATGTAGAGAATAAAAAGACTATTGTACATTGAAAAGGACCAGGCAAATCCTTGCCAGATTTCTGGCAATATTTTTATACATGTCTTATTTGGGCTTGAGATGGAATCAATGAACTGATTCAGGGTGCTTTAAAGATCAGTTCTTGATATCCAGGATGAATAATGTTCCCCGTGAATTAAAAGTACTTGAGATGTTGTCCCGGTTCCCCATCCTGGAGCCAGACCAACCCCCCCCCCCGAACTCCCCAGAACCACCCCACCTACCCGGGAGAGCACGTCAACAGCCGTGGGGCCCCCGTGGAGGGATCCATCTGGTGTCTGGAGCCGTGGCAAAGAACAAGGAGCTGGCGAGTGCGGCCTCAAGGGGAAGAGACGGCCGAACACAGGAGGAGTTCTGCAACTTCAACAGGCCCGTAGCTCAGCATCGCGTTCGATGGGAAAGCCCCACCCCAGATGCCAGGAGAGCATCCTACGATATGAAGGGGGGCAGGGGTGGAGCAAAGGGAACACGCATGAGGTGGAGGGGCAGTGCTGGGAGCGGGGAGAGGGATAAAAGGGAAGTGGAAGCGAGGGTCGAAGAGGATGCTGCTGTGCAACTGAGACTGGGAAACAGGAAGTGGAGAGCGGAACGAGAGAGAGGGAAACCACTGCTGTCCCCAAAGCTCCTGAGGGGCCTAAGAGTCAAAGCTGCACTGGCAGAGGGGCCTGAGAGGTGGAGTCAACCTCGCCCCCTGACTGAGACCCTCTTTCGCCTCACTTTCCTTTATCCCGGCATCGGTCCCAGCAACGTGCCCTCCGCCGTTCCCTCTGTTAGCCACGGCCACCGGTGGCAAAGCTTCGAGGGAGAGGACTGAACCTCACAGATGTGTGAATTATTTGTTAGGTGATCCTGACATTCCTCAAGTGGATCCATTATTCATAAGGACACTGAATGGTTTGGATTAATTATTTCCAGCATTTGAATCATTTATAAAATGTTATTTGTTTCATCTACTGGCATTCCTTGTGAAGGAAGGGGTGGGACAGTTCCTAAGTCAGTAAGAGAGTAACAATTCTCAGCATGTCTTCTTATGCGTAAGTCCCATGTTGTTTGGTGGAACTTGCTCCCAGGAAGGTGTCCTTAGGAATGCAGCCTAGGTTTTCCCACTGATTTCTAACCAAGAACTTAGGGCCAATATTACTCTACTCAGAAACTCTTGTCTTTAATGCTAATCCTGAATTATTTCCCTCCAATTATAGAACTGATGTTCTTCTTTGTTACATGGTTATTGTGCATTTTTGTATATGGTTATTGTAAGTTTTTGTGAGGCTCAACTTAAGTTTTTACTTTACTTTATTCAGCTATGTTACTGTTCCTTTTTTATTAATCTTTGTATGTATACCTGTATCTTATTGTTATTGTTGTTGATATAATAATAATTAATTTTTAAAAAATAAACTCTTGTGAAATGAAAAATTTCTAATTTCACCCTCTTGAACATTGGGGGATACCCACTTTCTATCAGGAGCTTCAGAAAAAAAAAGTAATAAGTATCCATAATTCATAACAAAGCTATTTAGAATCTGAAAAGTATGCAGACGGACGAGTGATTTCAGCTTAGCATACTTTATTAGATCAAGAACAAGATAACCCTAGCTGGCTTGCAGGCCTGCTTATATCCCCTTAAATCCACCACCCAGAACACCCCCTCACTTCCCAATAGGTCCTAACTAGTGGCCAAGAGTCCCATAGGCTCTCGGCCCCGAGCCTAGCTCTCTGGTTGGTGCGGGCTAGGATCTGCATCGTCCTTTGTTTATCGGAGTGAAGCTCAATGCTTGCTCTTGACCGCGTGGTGCCCAAGCTGACCACGTGGTCGAAACTTGATACATTACACCCCTCCCCCCCTGGTCTGCAATGCACCCACAGATAAAATCTTTTAAATGAGCCGGTGCCTTTAGGGTGCAGGAGGAGTGGCGAAGCTCAGGAACGGTGGTTTGCGCCTCCCGTGACGTCCTTGGCGGAGGGCTGTCTGGGGGGGGCGCCGTGGTTTCTCATGCCGGTGTTACCGGTGTCGCTGGAAGCGGGTCCTTGGGCATGCTCCCGGGAGGAGGCACGGGTTCGGCAGGTCCCAGTGGGAGAAGGGCTGAGGTATCTGGGGCTTCTGCAAGGACCAAGTCCTCAGGTTCCAGAGGCAAGGTTCAGTGGCGTAACTGATCGATATGTCGATGCAGTATCTGTCCATCCTCACATGTGACCTCGTAAGACCTCGGGCCCTTGACTCTCACTACTCGAGCCGGAATCCAGGCTGGCCCCTGGGGTGTAGTTCCTTGCGTATACGGGATCCACGGGGAAGAATCCCCTGGCTGCCTCATGGGACTCCATGGCCGGAGCTTCTACTGGTGCGCGGTCTGGGTGCAGGCGGTCCAGTCGGGTCATCAAGCAACGCCGAGAAGTAGCTCCGCCGGACTGTGCACCATAGTTGTGTGGGGCATAGTTCGCTGGCCGAAAAGGAAAGCAGCCAGCTTATATTCCCAGTCCAAGGAGTCCAGGTGGCAGAGGGCATGCTTCATTGTCCAGACAATGCGTTCAGCCTGGTCGTTGGTTGCAGGGTGAAACGGGGTCCTGGAACTCACTCGATGTGAATGCCGTTCTGTTGTCCATGACCAACGTATCGGGGTTCCCCTGGCTGCTGAATATCTGCCACATTGCCTGGATGGCCGCCTTTGATGAAGTGGAAGGTACTGGCACTACCTCCAGCCATTTACTGTAGGAATCTACGAGTATAAAGAAAAGCTGCCCCTGGAAGGGTCCAGCAAAGTCCAAGTGTAACCTGGAGCAGGGGCGGTGAGAAGATTCCCAGGCCCTTTCCGGGGCTCGCGGTGGTGCCGGCTGGGATGCTTGACATGGTTGGCACCTCTTAACCATGTCCTCTATGTCCTTGTCCAGCCCAGGCCACCAGACATAGCTACACGCCAAGGGCAGTGAGGACCCGTTCCCGTAAGGGCTTAGGGATGACCACTCTGCTTCCCCACAGCACACAGCCTTTGTGGATGGACAGTTTGTCCTTCCGGGAAGCAAAGGGAGTAAAGTCTGGATCCCCTTTGGCCGCAGGCCACCCCCTCACCACTCAGTCCAAGAACCGGCAGAGTACCTTGTCCTTGGAGGTGCAGCGAGCCACCTCCTTGACGTGGACCGGTTGATCTGGGAGGGACTCCAGAAGCACGATCTGGTGAGCGGGGGCCAGATCCGGCAGCGGCAGGTGGCTCAGGGTGTCAGCATGGCCCATCGCCTTCCCCGGGCAGTGAACGAGGCTGTAGGAGTACCCAGCCATGAAAATAGACCAGCGGAGCACCCAGTGAGAAATCATCTGAGGGGTCTGGTGGTTGGGGGCCAGGAGGCCAAGCAGCGGCTTGCGATCCATGAGGACTGTGAACGGGCTCCCATACAGATAGTGGTGAAATTTCTTCACCCCCGCTACAATAGCCAGCATCTCTTTATCTATTTGCACATAGTTGCGCTCAGCCGCAGAAAGAGTTCATGAATAATAGGCAACCGGGACCTTGCGGCGGTCCGGCAGCCGGTGGCCCAGGACCGCCTCGACCCCGTAAGGTGAAGTGTAATGGGCCAGCACCACAGGGAGGGCCTCATTAAAATGTGCCAGGACATGAGCAGGTCCTTGACAGCTTGGAATGTTGCCGCCTGCAGTAGACCCCAGACCCAAGGTGCCGACTTGTCCAGGAGGCGTTGGAGTGGTTCTGCAACCACAGCCTTGAGGGGCAAGTAGAAATGATAAAAGTTCAGGAGCCCCAGAAAGGCCTGTAGCTCCGACTTGGACTGTGGCGGCGGTGCGTGTGTGATGGCTTTCACCTTGTCCACGGTGGGGTGGATGCTGGAGGCGTCAACTGCGAAGCCCAGGAACTCAACGCGAGGGACCCCCAGTAGGCACTTCTCTCGCTTGACCTTGTGCCTGGCCATATCGAAGTGGTGCAGCACAGCCTGCAGACAGTCGGCGAAAGACGAGTTGTCCGGGACGGCGATTAGCGCATCGTTTAAAAATGGCTGAACTCCGGGGATACCTTTCAGGAGTGAATCCATAAAAGATTGAAAAATTCCCGGCATGACCGAGACTTCGAACTGGAGGTGGTGCACCTTGAAAGCCCCACAGTGCATCGTGATAGTTTGTGACTCAGCCGTGGTGGCATCAAGTGGCAATTGCTGATACGCCTGGGCCAAGTCCAGCTCGCCAAAGACCCGGGCCCCCGCTAAAGCAGCCAGCACATGACTCACTACCGGCACGGGATACACGTGTGCCTGCAGAGCCTTATTAAGGGTGCATTTGTAGTCTGCACAAATGTGCACGTCCCCGTTCGGTTTCACTGGGGTGACTATAGGGGTTTCCCATTGTGCAGATGTGACCGGTTCCAGAACCTCTTGTTCCACCAGGCGATCCAGCTCACCCTCAATCTTAGGCTTCATTGCAATCGGCAGTAGCCTGGCCTTAATGCAGATAGGGCGGACAGCAGGGTCAAGGTCCAGTGAAATAGGGGGCCCAGAAAACCGCCCCAGGGTGCCATTGAAAACGCGGGGCACACAGCGCCAAAATCCAGAGACTGGACCTGATTGATCCCATTCAAAGACAGTCCCAAAGGCTCGAACCAGGACAGGCCCAACAGACTGGAGAGGTGCCCATCCACCACTAGCAGGTCTAAGGGGCCATCAAAGTCTTGGAACTGCACCTGGAACTTGCCCCAGCCCAGTACTGCTACGGGGTTCTTATTGAAGTCCCATAAAGTGAAACCCCGTGGCTTTTGCAGGGGGGCCCCCCTGGGGACACAGCATGCGGAGCGTCTCCACGGAGATAATGGAGAACGATGACCCCGTATCTATCTCCATGATGCAGAGGGACCCTTCTATGAGAACAGTAACATGCACTTTGTTGGGGCTATCGGGGGTGCCAGGTGCTGCTGGTGGTGGGCTGAGAGAGTGTGAAGGGCCATGTGCTGTTCTGTTGAGGTCTGGTGTGCTGAGGGTTTTGGGTGCAGTCCCTTGGAGCGACAGACCCTAGAGATGTGCCCCGATTTGTTGCACGTTCTGCAGATGGCGCTTCAGAAACGGCATGACCAGCACTCGTGGTCCTCCCTGCAGCTGGCACATGGAGCCGAAGTCACCAAAGATTCCTTGCCTGAGTTAGAGGATGACTGATGCAGGCGCTGAGATGGCCAATGGCGGACCTGTAGCACCTCATCCTCGTCCGAGGCATCGGAATCTACAGCAGCTTGCATGTGGTGGACCGCCTTGACGCGGCAGTCTTGGTAGGCCTTCTCATAAGCGGTGGCCTCCCGGATCACCTTATCTAGATCTAGGTCATCCTGGCTGACCAGTCTCCTTTGGAGACTTTCAGCCAGGTCCGAAAATTGGAGGCGGTCTCATCGGGGCCCAGGATTTTCGCAAAAAAGTCCATGCGCTCCACAACCTTAATGGGTTTGGGAGCCAGGTGGTTGGTCAGTGCCTTGACCACAGAGGTGTAAGACTCGTCTTTGGTCAGCCGGGGTGCTATTAAGTCCTTAAGCAGGAGATGGGCATCCAACCCGCAGTGGTGGAGAAGGTACGCCTTCTTCATACCTGGTTCCGTTACGTTGTGGATTGTGAAGTGGCTCTTGAGGGTCTCCAGCCCAGTTTCCCACTGCAAGGGTTGGGAGATGTCAAAGGCAGGGAGACTCTCTGGTGCGGCAGCCATCTTATGGTTCCACATGGAAGCAAATGGCAGGAACGGCGGGAACAAACGAGCTTAGAGAAAGAGTGGTGCTGTGCTGTACTTGTGATCAGCGGTGCGATGCTCAGAGCTGGGAGTGGTGCGATGAGTGGCACTTTAGAAGATGTGCACGATGCCGGCAGCGGTGGCAATTTTGGCTCGGCAGCTCAAGGCGATGCCCGGAACGTGGTCTCTGTTCAAGAGGAGATGTATCCCACCCTCGTCACCAGTGAAAAGTACGCAGACGGACGAGTGATTTCAGCTTAGCGTACTTTATTAGATCAAGAACAAGACAACCCTAGCCGGCTCGCAGGCCAGTTTATATCCCCGTAAATCCACCACCCAGAACACCCCCTCACTTCCCAATAGGTCCTAACTAGTGGCCAAGAGTCCCATAGGCTCTAGGCCCGGAGCCTAGCCCTCTGGTTGTTGTGGGCTAGGATCTGCATAGTACTTTGTTTATCGGAGTGAAGCTTGATGCTTGCTCTTGACCGCGTGGTGCCCAAGCTGACCACGTGGTCGGAACTTGATACATTACAGAATCTCCATTCACAAAAAGTGTATTGGATCAAAATGGTCAGTGATAGTTCTCCTTGCCCCAATAGCATCACTTCAACTTCACTGTAAATCCATTTGATTACTCAGTATCAGGGATGCTGAGAAGTTTGAAGTGAATGCAAACCCTGGTTTCAATTACTGGGACCATTTAGTAGATCGCCTCCTGCCATGCTTGACATTCAAATCAGCTGCTGTGTTAAGCAAATTTGTGACTCCCCGGTTGCTGCTTCTACAGGTTCTCCTTCATATTAAACAAAGCTGAACCGTAGACAATAAACTCCATTTCTATCTTACATCCTCTGGCTTCTGCTCCTGCATATAGAACAGTCTCAATCCACAATGAATGTATGCAAGTCTTCCAGGGTCATGATTAGGTTAAAGTGACTTCCTTTCTGATCCCGCCATGTGCCACCTCATTGTGCTTGTGTAAGCAGGACTGATCATCTAAATGACCTACAAATGGTGCATGTGTGTTGGTGCATGATCAGAGCTAACTGATCATAAGAGTCACAACTACTACTACACTGTAGTATTCTGTGAACCGCTCTGAGACCCACTAGGGGTCATGGACGGTATATAAATCACATGTAAATAAATAAATAAATAAATAAACTCACCTGTGTGAATGGTGGTAACCTTGGGTCATGGGTGGGCCATGTGCCTTTCCTTAAACAACTCTTCTAAGCAACCAACCAATCACTTTAGAGGGATATGAACCAATAGCTAAAAATCCCTGCACTCCACTCATGGAATCTATTAATGAGTTCGCAGATGATTGTTGAGAGGATAAAATAGAGGGAACAGCAGAACTTGTACAACCTGAGATCACAGAAGGAAGGGTGGCATGAAAACAGATAACATGCAGGGACGAAACAGGGATACCCTTTATCACTTTTGTTGTTTATATTTGTAATGGAAATATTAAACAACTCAGTAAGAGAAAAGAAGGAGATTATGGGCCTGAAACTAAAAGGAGAAGAATATAAACTGTTGGCACTTGCAGATGACCTAGTATTTATATTGGAGAACCCACTGGAATAAATTCTTACTTCGAAAAAAGAACATGGAGACTATGGACTTGTAGCTGGTTTGAGAATTAATATCAATAAAACTAAGATAATGACCAAAAATATGGAATAGGAGAGAACAACTCAACTACAAGAAACATCAGGTTTCCAACTACAGAAGAAAATAAAATACCTAGGAATTGTAATGACAAACATATTCAGCTCATTACAAGAGAATAATTATAAAGAATTGTTGAGGAAAACAAAACAGGATCTAGAGAAATGGAAAGACTTACAGATATCTTTGATGGGCTGCATCGCAACAGTTAAAATGAATATACTTCCTAAATGGCTATTTTTATTCCAAACAATTCCCATTCTTCAGAGCTTGTGACTGACCCAAGGTCACATCAGCAGGTGCAAGTGGAGGAGTGGGGAATCAAACCCGGTTCTCCCAGATTATAGTCCGCACACTTAACCACTACACCAAATCTCAAAACTGACTGTTCCACTAGAAGCCATCACACTCCCAAATGCATACCAGGAAGAATTACCAAGAAGGTATTGGATATATTGGACTCTGAAGATCGGCTGAAATCATTAGAAGACCTACCATGGTGGCAAAAAGCGCAAATAGA
>NW_015176173.1:0-25541 GCF_001447785.1 Gekko japonicus | reverse complement strand
ATAAATCCAATAAAATAAATAAAATAAATGTGCATTAGGAGTTCCATGCTGAAACTTAATTCTCAGACATGTGAAGCTGCCTTGCATGTTGTTATCTTTAGACCCTGCTCCTCTGAACCTTTTCAAGAGATAGCACAGGTGGTGACTGCTTAAAGGAGCAGTCCCCTACGGTGGCCACTCCCAGTTGGGGGTCTCCCTGGCCCCCAACACAGTGTAATGTTTTTGGGCCTTATGTCTGTTTTAGTGGATGGAGTTGCTTATGACTTGTAGAAGCCTGTGCTATAACATACTCATAAAATCCCTTGGATTGTCAGAGATGTACAGAGAGCAAACTTAAACATATATAACATTTACCGCCCCACTGTCATAGATAATAGTAATGTGCGTCAAAAAGAGTAGGGCAAAGGGATGGGAACATTAGCATTAAGCCAATTTGCAAAACTGAATCAAATATTTTCCTGGGGAGTCCAAGAGGTTAATTTAGAATATCTTCAAAGTTAAATTGTGAAAAAGCAATGGACTTTATGAGCATTGGTTGTGAACCTTTTGATGGTTTTATATATTACAGTAGCAATAATAGTATCCAATTGCTCAGTTAGGTATCCTTTGTTGAAGCAAAAGGATGTGTCTTTGACTGACATACCTGTGGACAGAGGCCTATTTAATATGAATCTATAAAGCTAGTTACTAACATTGTGTCATACTGTAGTGTATTCATGATGGGACTACACAGATAAAGACATGGATGCTGTTCTGTTAGGAGCAGACTTGTTTTTTAATAACTGTGGTCACTAACAGCAGGGAATAGGTTATGTGCTAATGGTACACCCTTTACTTTCTCACATATAAGTGAATGCATTCAATCCATAACTATTTGAGAAGATACTCAGAGATGATGTTGAAAGCCAGTGTGATATACTAGCTAAAATGTCGACCTTGGGAGACCTGGGTTCAAATCCTTGCTTGCCATGAAACTTACTGTCCAATATAAAGACCTGCCTCTAACAGTACCCCAATGATGGTAAAAGGGGTGGGATCCAACCAATTTTTCTGCTGCTGAGACTATGGTGTAGACCATGGACCTATATGGACAAAAAGCATTTGGGATGGCATTAGATGAGATTGTGTGAAAAAGCCAAGGCCTAAAGATCACAAGCAAAACGAGCAGTATTATCAGTGAGTGCCCAATTACAGAATTTCCTCTCTCCTGGAAACTCATGCAGTCCAGAATGGGACAACTTCCAGAAGAATTGTGCCTGCTTGGAAAAGGGGTGTGTGTGTGTGTGTGTGTGTGTGAGGGTTAAGCTAACAGAGGTGTGAGGGTTTTTAAGGACATCTTAATTTGATAAAATTATATTATCAGTAACTTTTCAGTTTAAGAGAATAAAAATATCAGCTCCTGTCAACTGTGACAGAGCAGGCTATGAATCTGACTAAGTAAAGCCCATTTTCAAAAAGTGCAGTATCCTGTTAGTACTGACTGGATATTATCACAGCGCCTGTCAGTGTGATCTCATCCCCTACTGCACTCATATTTATATTAGGCAACTTTCCATTCATTATGCTGACAGAAGGACTGATATAAAACATTAAATAGAAATGATGCTTATGCTTCCCATTTTCCTGTGTTAATTCTGTACCTGGCATTAATGTGGGAATGATGATCTGGGAAGTGTATGGTGCTGGTCTTAACAGTGGAACACCTATATAGCATAATATACAATACAGCGTAAACTGGCTCATAAGCACCATGGACCTCAAAACTAAGTGCCTATTTATAGGTTACACTCTTTACAGGTCCACCCCAGGTCCTGTTGGGCTGGATGGAGTTTTAACTGATTTAATTCTTTGTGCTGTATATTGTATACTATGTCTGATGAAACCCACCCTGAGCTTGCTATGCTGGGAGGGTGGGATATAAATCCAATAAAATAAATAAAATAAATGTGCATTAGGAGTTCCATGCTGAAACTTAATTCTCAGACATGTGAAGCTGCCTTGCATGTTGTTATCTTTAGACCCTGCTCCTCTGAACCTTTTCAAGAGATAGCACAGGTGGTGACTGCTTAAAGGAGCAGTCCCCTACGGTGGCCACTCCCAGTTGGGGGTCTCCCTGGCCCCCAACACAGTGTAATGTTTTTGGGCCTTATGTCTGTTTTAGTGGATGGAGTTGCTTATGACTTGTAGAAGCCTGTGCTATAACATACTCATAAAATCCCTTGGATTGTCAGAGATGTACAGAGAGCAAACTTAAACATATATAACATTTACCGCCCCACTGTCATAGATAATAGTAATGTGCGTCAAAAAGAGTAGGGCAAAGGGATGGGAACATTAGCATTAAGCCAATTTGCAAAACTGAATCAAATATTTTCCTGGGGAGTCCAAGAGGTTAATTTAGAATATCTTCAAAGTTAAATTGTGAAAAAGCAATGGACTTTATGAGCATTGGTTGTGAACCTTTTGATGGTTTTATATATTACAGTAGCAATAATAGTATCCAATTGCTCAGTTAGGTATCCTTTGTTGAAGCAAAAGGATGTGTCTTTGACTGACATACCTGTGGACAGAGGCCTATTTAATATGAATCTATAAAGCTAGTTACTAACATTGTGTCATACTGTAGTGTATTCATGATGGGACTACACAGATAAAGACATGGATGCTGTTCTGTTAGGAGCAGACTTGTTTTTTAATAACTGTGGTCACTAACAGCAGGGAATAGGTTATGTGCTAATGGTACACCCTTTACTTTCTCACATATAAGTGAATGCATTCAATCCATAACTATTTGAGAAGATACTCAGAGATGATGTTGAAAGCCAGTGTGATATACTAGCTAAAATGTCGACCTTGGGAGACCTGGGTTCAAATCCTTGCTTGCCATGAAACTTACTGGGTGACCTTGGACTGTCACTCTCCCTCTCAGCTCAATTTACGTTGCAGGACTGTTGTGAGAATAAAATAGAGAAGAGGAGATCTACGCACATGACCTTGAACAACAAAGGAAGGGCAGGATATAAATGTACTTAAACATGTTTTGCTTGTTTGTTTGAAATACTCATTAGCCACTTTTCTTCCTTACAGAGCTCAAGGCAGTTTCACAATACTAATAAAATACATAAAATGGATTTTATAAAAACATAAAGCCAAAATATAAAATCACAATTTAGGACTGATTTAATCAAATGCAGTCCTAAATAAAACTGTCCTCAGCTGCCTCCTGAAGACTGAAAATGAGGGGGCCAGGTGCAGCTCCCTGGGGAGGCTGTTCCTTAGTTGTGGGCCTGCCACTGAAAAGGCCCTCTTTTGTGCACCCACCAAACAAGGTTCTTGGGACAGTCAGGAGAACCTCTCCCTGTGACCTTAATTCCCATGCAGGAAACTATGGGAGAAGACAGTCCTTCACGTACCCTGGTTCCAAGCCATGTGGAGCTTTAAAGGTCAGAAATGACACCTTGAATTGAACTCAGGATAGGGCTGCTACCCTTTAGGTGGCTCCTGTAGATCTGCTATTATGACCAAGATCAGTTTCCCTGGAGAAAATGGCTGCTTGGTGTGGAGAGAATTTTTCATATAAGGTTCTCTCCTGTTTAAGTTTGGCTCTCCTTAATGGATCTATGTATACCAGACTCTTGTTTCCCATCCCATGAGTCTTTGCAGTGGCCTGCTTGGCCTGTTTTCTCTGCCCTGGGAACACAGAGGCAGGTTTCCTGTTTCTCAGAGCATCTGTCCCTTTGAGTATTTACATTATAAGGGTAGGGGTTATTTAGTAGTCAATAGGTTTAGGAATGCAATAGCCAAAGGGTCAAAAGCCCCTCTATTAGTGTGAACAGGGCCTAGCCTTTCACACCCCCTTTTCACCTAACAGAAACCAGGCCCGAGGTCTGTTGTTATCTCATCTCTGGGAACACGGAGGAGAATCCTGATGCTGTCAATTGCAAATGTAATAAGTCAAGTTGTAAATTGCTTGGGAACATCTTTAGGAAAACAATGTTGTTCCACAGTGCCTTGACTTCAAGAGAACATCTATTGCATATCAAACCAATGACTGAAGTACAGATTGATGTAACTCAGTGAGGTGTCAATTTTTGTGAAATGCTTTGATGTATCTGTATAAATTGGGGCCCCTCACAAGCCATCTTTGTCCACTCGGTGGAACATTGAGAGACTAGCACTCTCTGTGTTGCTCTGACTGGAACCAGGGGCCCCTGTTCTCTGTGTGTCTGTTACATCGTTTCTATGTGCTACCTGTGGTATGTGAATGCTTGCTATATGAAATAGAGTATTGTTTTGTTAAGACTGGACTTCAGCCTTGTGCTAGGCAGGCTGAGCCCAACATTTTGTTACATTTTATCCAGGGTTCTTTTTGTAGGAAAAGCCCAGCAGGAACTCATTAGCATTATAGGCCACACCCAACAGCAGGAACTCATTAACATATTGGGCCACACCCCTGACAGCACAGCTCATTAGCACATTAGGCTGCACCCACATGTTACCAGAAGTGTGGTTATCCAGCCACACCCACCTTTTGCTTGTTATTCTGTTTACCTTGTTTGTTGTCAAAACCCAGGGCCTTTTTTTGTAGCAGGAACTCCTTTGCATGTTAGGCCACACACCCCTAATGTAGCCAATCCTAATGAGTTTCTGCTATTGGGTGTGGCCTATTATACTAATGAGTTCCTGCTGGGCGTGGCCAACTTGGGAGCCAGCCGGAACTCCGTTCCTGTGCCTTCCTGCCCAAAAATAGCCCTGATTTTATCACTAACCCTTTAACAAAGAGAGCTTTGCTTGTTATAGTTGACTGTGTGAGTGTGTCCAGGTGCTGTTTTCCAGCAGCACTGTTTTCCCATTTCCTCACCACATAGCCCTTGGTAAGGGGGCCGACACCAAAAGCTTCCAAATCCTTTGGAGGGGACCAAGGGGGGGTGTCCCCAATTCTCACGACACTTGGGAGGGTGAACTCTATGGTATTATACTCTGCAGAGGTCCCACGTCTCCTCAAAGCCCCCCTTCCCAGGGTTTGCCTCCAAAATTTCAACACAGAGCTCGCAACCCTAGCTCAGGAGCAGATCAGTAGCAGGGTAATGCTGTGATGAGCAGAGTCTCTTTTACCAATGACAACTGGACTCATGCATAAGGTCTGTGTGTGTGTGCGCGTGCGTGTTAAGTAGATAGAGACCTACTGCACCACACAACTCCTTACAATATAAAAATCATCTCTCTACATACACATGGCACATCTAATTGACAGGCATTTTGCTGGTTTATAATAATAGCCACTCAGCATATAATCTAAACCTGCGAACTGACCAGAGATATAGGTGTACCTAATGCATAATCACATGCCATCTAAAACTCAGATGGGAAGTTTTCAATAAATGGCACCCTTGTTACCAGACTTTTATACTGAATACAGAATTCAATCATTCGGATCCATGATTTTGTCTAATTCAAATTTTTAATTGATATGAATGGACTGAGAGTGTCAACAATTTTAATTGTAGTACACTCCTATAATAGCCTAGGAATTATCTCTCAATCATCCATTTACCTACTTCATAAAGCTACCCTGGAGTCCATGCAAAACTCTCACTCTAACAGGACCAGGCTTCACCTCCTACGGGCATCACTTATTCATATGAATCGTTTTCCTGACAAAAATTGTAATGAGTATAGTCTAGAATAAAATCCATCCTGTTATAACAAGATGGGATAATGGAAATGGCTCCAAACAAAATTGGTGTCATTACAGGCATAAGAAAAAGTACAGTCTATGTTTTCTGCTGTAATGGGCATAATTACAGTCACACAAAGTCTCCATTTACCAGCCATTGCCACCTATGTTTGTAAGTATGAAGAAAAAGAATAAAGCCAAGATGAGCGGAGAAGAGCAGGGAGCTGTTTCTAGCCATTTTAAGATACACCATCGAGGAAACAGAAGCTTGCAGGCTGGATATAATGAGGCATCTGTCATTTTAGAATATTGCTGCTACTGTATGCTATCACCACTATTAAACATTCATTTTGTGCCAACATTGCACAAGGTGCAAGATGCCTAGAATTGGTGGAATTGTTCAAAATACTACAATAGTACAGCTCTTTTGTCTGGATCAGCACCCAAGATTGAGACAAAGAATCAATGTTATCTTTTGTTCAACAGTCCTGACTTGTTCCCTAAGATCCTACTGAGCCAATAACATCAACCAACCAACCAACCCATCCTGCCTACTGTCTACTGCCTACTGTATTGATTGTCTGGGTTCATCTACAGTTGCAGAAATCATAGTAATGATTCTCTTGCTCCAGCATATATTAGATCAATGCTTATCACAGAGTATATGGTGAATCTCATTTTGGAGGAGATAAGGACAGATGCTAAAGGAGATGCAAGTAATTTCCTAGTCATTCCCAAAGCATATTCTGAGTAAGCCAAGAAGCAGAGACTGGATCCATATGATGGTGGAAATTGTACTATTGTTAATGCTCAAAATGATTTGAGGCTTGGCAAAGGATCCTAAGCATGGGGGGGAAAGCTTTTTTGGGTATGTTAAAAGGAAAAGGAAGGTCATTAATGACCTATTGCTCAGATCTAAGAGTGCAGTTTTTATGGGTGACGAAAGGAAGGTGGAAATGCTCAGGATTAATAAACTATTGAACATGGAATACCTAAGAACAAAGTTTGAGTCCAGTCAGTGGCACCTTTTATACTTATGCTAACTCGTCTATTATCTGTATGTCAATTTGCTGCTGTTCACAGGTCTTATCAAATGGCATTATTCCAATCTTAGCAATATTTACTGCTCAGTTACTTATGCATCTTGACTCTAATATTTATTCTATGTATTTTATTTATTTCCTTAAATTTGTACCCCACCCTCCCCACCAAGGCAGGTCCTTCCTAGCAACTAAAACCCCCCCCACCTATATGTAACTTTTGAGGAAACCTGTTTCAATGTATCTGAAGGAGTGTGCATCTACACATACTAAGTCTCTCAGTTCTTGCTTATACCCAGAATTGAACTTTATTGGTCGTGGAGCTGCCATGGAGCTCAAACTCAGATCTCGCATTTGTTTCTTAACTCTTGTATTTGTATGTTGATACACTGCTGTTTGCAGATTTTAAGGCAACCACCTTAATCCAATCTCAGCTATAATTGCCTAGTTACTTATGCATTTTGACTCTAACTAGCCCTTCTTGGCAACTAACTCCCCCAACCGTCTCTCTACCTATACGTAATGGTTGAAGAAGTTTTGTTCCAATGTATCAGAAGAAGTGTGCATGCACACGAAAGCTTATACCAAGAATAAGACTCTATTGGTCTTAAAGGTGCCACTGGAATCCAACTTTGTTCTGCAGCTTCAGACCAACATGGCTACCCACCTGAGTATAAACTAGTCTGTCTGTAAGCATTATGAAAATAATACAGTGATTAGTAGAAGCCAGAATGGATTTGTCAAAAATAAATCTTGCCATATTAATCTGTTCATGCTTTTGATTAGGTTTTCAACCTTTTGGGAGTCCTGTGGATGCAATATAATTGTCAGGTGGATGCACAGCAGGTAGGAAAACCATGCTGAGTTGCACATAAACAACCTGGAGAGAATTTTGAGTGGAGTACAATGGGCCTCTGTTCTGAACACAGTATTCTTCATTATTTTTATCGATGACTTGAAGGGGTGAAGGAAATCTGTATCAATGGCACAAAACTGTGAGGAGTAGCAAGTATCATAGAAAAGGGAAATAGAATTCAAAATGACTTTGAGCTAAAACTAACAAAATGAAATGGAGAGACAAATGCAAAATCATGCATTTATGCAAAAAGAATCTAATGTGAAAGTATAGGATGGGGGAGTACCTGGCTTGATAGTAGTACTTGCGAAAAGGGAACTTGGGATTGTGGTTGGTCATAAATTGAACATGAGTCAGCAGAATGATGGGGCTGCAAAAAACTACCACTGCAATCCAATATTGTATTTAGGAGTGTAGTATTTAAGCCTTGTGAGGGAATAGTGTTCCAATCTATTACAGTAGTTGGGCCTCCTCTACAGTACTGTATCCAGTTCTGGGCACTACAATTTAAGAAATAACTAGACAAATTGGAACAAATTCAGAGGCAGGTTGCAAAGATAGTCAGGGTGCACAGGGAGGGGGGGTCTCCTGTGAAGAAAAATAAAGGAACTAGTTGTGTTCAGCCTGGAGATAAGAAGGCTGGTGGGAAATACAATTACAATGTCCAAATACCTGAAGGACTATTCCATGGAAGAGGCCCAAGACTTGTTTTCTGCTGCTCTGCAGGGCAAGAATGTATTGAATAGGCCTAAGTGAGGAGGGTATGCTTTAGATGAACATTAGGAGAAACTTCTTTAAAAAGCAGTTCGACAGTGGATCCGACCAATCATCCAAAGTGGGCCTCTCCCTCACTGTACAGCCTTGAGACTGTTCTAGTCTTTCGATTTCCAGCACTGAGCACAGGGTTGGACTGGAAGCCCAATAAGGCTTATTCCAACTTGTAGACTCCATGAATCTGACTGCCTAGATTTTCCAAAAACCCCCAATGAGGAGACCGGTTACAACAGTACAAGATGCAATGATTTGTTGATCCTAACATGGTGACAGCATTCTGCTTTTAGAACAACACAATAATTTTTTTTTGGCCCACCTAGTTTGCTGATTGTCAGTGAAGAGTGTGAATTGTGTTTTTTTATTTGCAAGCTCTTCACTTGTGTAATCTCCTTTCCACAGGCATTACAAAGCATTTTGTGAGCCAGTGAGGCCCTCTGTTTTTCATTGATTTGCTTTCTCCCATGCCCTGGACAAAAGTAAACACTGCCAAGCAAAGTGCCTGCCTTTGTTTTGTCTTCATTACCTTTTAACGGATCTGAACAGTTCTAATCTTGGCTTGGGGAAACTCAGTAGAACACAAATTTAGAAATTCTATCTCTGCAAGGCCAGCTGAGAAAATGAAAAGAAATGTTACAATTTAGGTGACTTTACCAAAGACAGGAGAAGTGAGGTAGCTAGCTGTCCTAGGGGAGGGCTGTGGTTCAGTGGCACACCATCTGTTTGGCATGCAGAAAATCCCAGGTTCAATCCCAGGCATCTCCAATTAAAAGAACCAGGTATTAGGCAATGTGAAAGACCTCAGTCTAAGACCCTTGCAAGCTGCTGCCAGTCAGAATAGACAATACTTACCTTGATGGACCAATAGTTTGACTCAGTATATGGCAACTTCATGTGCCTTCTGCTCTTGCCCCTTTCAACCTTCTCCATCCTTTAATGAGTTGTCTGCTTTTCCCTGCATATCCCTAATGCTTTAGTTGGTAGAAAGTAGTGTAGAGGAAGGAGTTGGGGAATATATTTATTTATCCATTTATTTATTGAAAACAGTTTCATTTAAAATATAAAATTCAATTAAAACCACAAACAAACACCACTAGAAGGAGGGCCAAAAACTGTTATTGGGAGGTACGCTAGATGAAACAAGTCTTCACCTGCTGACAAAAGATAACAGAGAAAAACAGATGAATCTCCCTCAAAAGGGAGCTCCAAAATTTTGGTGCCACAACAGAGAAGGCCCTTTCTCAGGTCCCCACTTGTTTAGATGTCCCAGTTCATGGTCTGTGAGGTCCCATGAACCAGGACAAATCTCCCCCACTTTGCAAACCATGGTGGCACATCTTGGAGAAGTCATTCAAGAAGAAGAAGAAGAAGAAGAAGAAGAAGAAGAAGAAGAAGAAGAAGAAGAAGAAGAAGAAGAAGAAGAAGAAGAAGAAGAAGAAGAAGAAGAAGAAGAAGAAGAAGAAGCAGCAGCAGCAGAGGAGGAGGAGGAGGAGGAGGAGGAGATTGGATTTATACCCCGCCCTTCACTACCCAAAGGTGTCTCAGAGCGGCTTACAAACTCCTTTCCCTTCCCCTCCCCACAACAGACACCCTGTGAGGTAAGTGGGGATGAGAGAACTCTTGACAGAAACTGCTCTTTTTCAAGAACAGCTATGCCAGAATTATGGCTTGCCCAAGGTCATCCAACCAGTTGCAAGTGGAGGAGTGGGGAATCAAACCCAGTTCTCCCAGATTAGAGTCTGCGCACTTAACCACTACACCAAACTGGCTCTCTTTAAATGTCTTCTCCAAGCTCCGCCCCTGGTGCTAATGTGTCTGAAGAAGGGGATCAGGAGGGCAGGAGGGCACGAACCAAGGATTGTGAACTACAAACTGGGCCAAGTTCATGACAAACAGGTTCGTAATTCAGTTCGTGCCCATCTCTACACTTATCTCAGATGGCAAGGGCACCCAAAGCAGGGCCTCCAAGGATGACCGGAGTGAACAGGTAGGTTCATATGGGAGAAGACCTAAGATATGTTGGTCCCAGGCTGTCAAGGGCTTTAAAGGTCAATACCAGCACCCCTTCCCCCTATTGGAACCCAGAGAAAAATAAGGAAGCACATTTTAAGAGCTCTAAGTTACAAAATTCCAGGAGATGTGTAGTTGCAGTTAGCCTAGGTCTCCCTCACATGTCTGCATGCTAATTCTAGTAATGGTTGTTTGGGTTCATCTGCTTTACACCTCATTTATTGTTCCCTGCTCTCTGCAAACAGCCAATGAATTGGGATTGGAAAATACTGAATGTAGTGAGGTGATGTTATGCATTTATTGTAGTAGGCATGAGGTATGTGGGTCACAAATGCATTGTAATATCTATTTAGTCCTACTGAGTTAACTAATTCAGCAATAAATCAATATTTTGTATTAAGAATGACATGTTTTCATGGGGAGGGAGTTTAGAATACATCAATATTTTCCCCTCAATCTGCAGTGCCATGAATACTCCAAGAGATGCAAATCCTGATTCACACAGTTCTTTCCCCTTTTGCTACATGGAGGTGAGAAATCACGCAACCACTTTCTTTGTGCAACTAAGAGTTCGCACTGAAGGGTTGGTATAGCAAAGCAGCCTTGAGAATGAGTGGTGATTTGGGAGGTTGGAAATTCCCCTCTGCTAAGAACAAAGTAGCCTTAGGCAAATCACAGTCTTTCACCCATAGTCAACCCACCCCATCTGCAACATGAGGCTGGTACGCTGTCCTCTTTACAAGATATTGTAGGACTACTGTGATAATGTGTGTGAACATCAAAAGCCTAGAGGAAAAGTGCTGCTGCCATTCCACCACCATGCTGTATGCTATGGCAGCAGAACGTATGGATGACAGTGTAGAGTAGTCTTCATGTGGAGTAGGCATGCCCTAGATATACATCACATGGTCCTCTTGTTCATCCCCCGTGTCCACTCCACTCCTTCAGACCAGACAAAGTCTGCTTGGAACTTAATTCCCAGGCATGCACAAGCCTGAAGCAGATTGGGACCACAGGGAAAGCAGATTTAATCCTCCTCAACCACTGTTTTGCTGACCTCAAATGGTGGCTATTTGCCCTGTTGGGACAGCTTAAATGTCCAGATTGCAGATTGGCTACTCTCAAGTTTCTCCACTGGGGCAAATAGCAGCTCATTGAGGCAATTCCACATCTGGAAAATGGCACAATGAGGGAGGCTTATGCCCCCTCTCACCACATGTCACTGGCCCATTCTGAATCAGACCTTGGATGTCTGGGCATTCAATACACACACACCCTTCTCATGTTCTTCGAAGGCTGGGAGGGGGGCTGCAAGCATTGCCGCATTTTGGGTTTTTAGATTGATTGGATTTATTTTCCCTTCTTATTTCTTCTTGTGTAATAGATTGTTTCTTCTTGTGAAAGAGCTATCTTTCTGACTCTACCATTATACTCCTATGCACACTTTCCAGAAAGTACTTTCCACTGAATACAGAGGGACTTATTTCTGAGAAAACTTGCATAAGATTGCACTATAATTCTCTTAAATTCAGTAATGAATTCCTGCTTTTGTCGTGAAAAAACCGCGCTAAACTGAACATCACAACTGATTTATTACATTGGGGGGGGGGGTTGTTAGTTCATTTCCTCTTAATTGCTGGAGCTAGAAGCATTTTAATGTCTGATCATTATGATTTTGTCATGAAACCGGTTGGCAATTTTTGCACTTTTAATTGGATAAAAAGAAAGGTTGTTACAATTTTAAGTCTGTTGTTACTTTTTTGTTACCTAACATTGTCTGTGACAAGTTTATTTTAGAGTGCTAGTGTTATGTTTGCTAATGAGGGACTTTGATGTAGTTCATACCTCTGTCACTCTCACACGGAACAAGAATTCTTATACAACTTTCCTTCTTAAGCAACATTTTATCTCTTTCACACTCCTGAGCTTTAAAAATTTATGTTGCATTAATTACATATGTTAATTTATTATGTTTACAGTCTTGTCCACTGAACAAGAATTCTTATACAACTTTCCTTCTTAAGCAACATTTTATCTCCTTCACACTCCTGAGCTTTTAAAATTTATGTTGCATCAATTACATACATTAATTTATTATGTTTACAGTCTTGTCTTATTCACGTTTACTTGGAATAGATCCTCTTGAGTTCAAGGATATTTGTGCCCCATTAGGCATGCTTATCTTGGTATCCTTTGGGCTGCAGAATATCACTGTGCCTTTGGGAATGGTGCAGTGATATTTATTTATTTATTTATTTATTTTATTTATACCCCGCCCTCCCTGCCGAAGCTGTAATGCTAATTTATGGCATTTCTCACCTGCGTGGTACAGCAGAGGTGTGCCTCTTAAGAGTAATGGAATATGGGGGCCTGGGTTAGGTGACCAAGATAACTTATGCTGCCCAGCCACTTGGGACAGGTGTGGCTGTGCCTGTTTAAGATGGCCTAACCTCATCCAGTCTGTACTTCCCACTTGTCAAGGTTTATTTATTTATTTACTTCATTTGTACCTTGCCTTTCTCCCCAATGGGGGCCCAAGGCAGCTTACATAGTTTTCCTCTCCTCCATTTTTTATCCTCATGACAACCCTGTGAGGTGGGTTAGGCTGAGAGAGAGTGACTGGCCCAGGGTCACCCAGCAAGCTTCCATGGCACAAGTGGAGGATTTGAACCCAGGTCTCCCAGATACTAGTCTGATGCACTTAACCACTACACCACCCTGGCTCTCTGTTTCCTGGAAACAAAGGACAAGTCTACCATGTTGCCATTGGAAATGAGTAAAAATGTTTTCATTTTTGGCCTCATGGAGCAAGCTTTTCCCTGTTTTGTGCTCTTGTATGATGGTTTGATTTTGTTGTGGTCTGAGTTCATTCATTGTATAAATAGATTACAGCCAGAAAGTTTGGTGTGGTTTGGAAGAAGACAGAAAGGAGAAGGATGTCCCTTGTGAGGCAGTGGACTAGTCCAGACTCTTCCTGTTTACCAGCTCTATTCAATCTGGTATAGGGGAACCCTCCCATGGGCTTTGATAGACTCATTGACAAATCAACTATTAGTGGCTGGGTGATGATGCTGACATTATTAAAACATGTAGCAAAGAGCCATTACTTTACTGATCAGTTTCTTGGATTTGGGTCTTCCTGAACAATACAAGCAAACAAACAGAGAATCATGGAAACAACTATCTGTCATGCTTTATTCTCTTGTGATATGAACAATACAAGCTGCAGAAGGCATATTTCCTAGTTCTTGCTTTGGTAGCAGGGTAACATCACTGCTTTGGAGAAGTTAGTTTACTTCATAGTTCCTGATCTGGTATGCAAATATAATGGTATGGTGTCCAAAAGTTTTACTACAGTTTATATCTTCATCTTGGGGATGCGGGAACAGAAGAAATGAACTAATCACATATGCCATGTTATATGATGGATCTTTTGCAGATCTTTTTCAAAACTGGACACAATGACAAAACTGGACCACAAACACCACTATACTGTTTGGAATTATAACAGCACATCTAGTGGCTGGAGGTGCTAAGTATTCAATCTTTACACAATTGACCCTCTAAAAACTGAATAAACATCTTGGCATTAATATATTCTCCCAATAAAAGTGTTCTAGTTTGTCTGCCCACTTGTATTCTATAATCAATTGAAGATGTGTCAGGAGTTTTTGAACTGTGTTTATAAAGAGCTCAGGTATAGATGCCTTCAGGACATGGGTAATATTACAATACCAAAGCCTTGTGCAGAAGACTGCAATCAGGGTCATTCATTGGATGGGGAATCACAGGCCACACATGTGACCTCCATGGATAGTTGTTCACAGGTTCTTGTAGCACGACTGGCACCTTGCAGATATGGATTACATGACAGAGCCTGTATGTGAACAGCTAGTACACACCACAGGTTCTATGTGTAAATATGACCTGCACATGGAAGTTGGGGCATGAATTGTTAAAACAATCCACATCCCTTCTTCATACAGTGTATTGGATCCTGCCAAATGGTGCCATAGAAGTTTTACTTGACCCAGAGTCATTTGCATAATCAAGTGCTGATTTTCTTTTCTGATCAGCCTTGGTGTGTACAAAAATTAAAAAGCTGCTTGTTCCTACCATGACACCCAGTTCTCACCTTGAAACCCAAAATGAGCCCAATTCAAATGTATGATATGATTCAATCAAAGCAGATTACTCTTAGTGGCGGGGGGAAGTTGCTAGGTTATTCCTTGCACTATGGCCCCATTCACACATGGAAGTAGCTGCGGGAGAGCCACGGGTGGTGGGTAGATTATTTGGGCATGATCACTCCACCACATCTGGCAAGTGGAGTGCACCCATGGCCAACCCGTGGCTTCCCGCAGAAAACCCAGAGTTAAAAACTACCTGCTTCGAAGTACTATCTTTCTGTAAATGTGCGGCGCGGGCGGGCGTCGGATTGGAGACGCGCTGGTAGCCCGTTGCATCCAGCAGCCGTCCACGTTGGGCGCATGCGCACAAACACAGTCCTGCTGTGTTCCTGCTGTGTTGCCTCACTGGTCTGATTGGCTGCTGACGGCTGGAGGATGGAGCTGCGGGGGAACGTGCAATCGCGCTACCACGCTTCTTTTTTCTACGCAGCTAAAAGCCTCCGTTCCCCTGTGGATTATCCGGCCCATGTGACCAGGGCCTATGCTTATCATATGTAGAAACCAAAAACAGGATATGGTCAATCTGACTTAGTGCAAGGGTTACTTGTTATGACATTCTTGAGTGAACAGAAATGATGTTCCGCAGGATTCAACCCATTAGTTGCAGTTTGTAGTTGCCTGCACAGAGCTACAACATTTTGTGATTTCATCTGTCAACATCTCAGCAGTTTTATCTTCCAGTGGTTGTGCCACCACACACTTCAAAAAGGTGTCACAAACTGCCAACAGTAACAATGCTTAGCTGACGTTTCTGGAACTGGGCCTTTCAGATCATTCTGAACAAATCCCCATGGTTTAGAATGCTATGACATTTGTCCTCAAGAGGTTTTGCCAACATGCCAATTTTTTTTTTCTTGACAGGTAAGAATACAGAGATTCATTCAGTTTTTAACATTCAAGACTGTCCCCAGTTGAAACAGTATTTCTTATATGTGCCATTGAAGCCATTCTAATCCTGCTATGTTCATAAACAAGTGCATTTCTGATTAGTAAAAACTATGAAGAAAGGCTAAAGAGTGCAGGGCTTTTTGATTTAACAAAAAAGATAACTAAGGAGGGACATGAAAGAGAATTATATAATTGTACATAGTATGGAGAAAGCTGATAGGGAGAATTATTTCTTCCTTTTCCAAAATATTAGAATTCAGATATATCCAAAGAAATGGATGAGCAACAGATTCACCATGCAGTCCTAAGCACAGTTCCACCTTTCTAAACCCATTCAAATGAATATGCTTAAAAGGGAATAACTCTTCTTAAGATGGCACTGTCCACATGGACAGAAGAAAGTACTTCTTCACATAACACGGACTTAACTTATGGAGCTTTCTGCTATGAGATGGGGGTGATACTTGCTAACAAACAGACAGATTCATGGAGAATAGGTCCATCAATTGCTACTGGACATGACAGCTCAGTGTTTACCTTTGAATACCAGTTGTTGAATACCAGAATGGTTGCTAAACTACCAGTGGTCTGGCCCAGCAGGGCTCATTTTATATTCAAATTTGTTGAATACCAGAATGGTTGCTAAACTAGAAGGACCAGTGGTCTGGCCCAGCAGGGCTCTTTTATATTCAAAGGTATTCAGTTTAGGTCTTTTCAGATACATATGTTGGCCCGCTGTACCTTTATACTGTTCCCTGCAATATGCTCCCGTTGTTACAACTTTCCTTTGCTAAGCACATCTTCCCCCACATTTTGCTTCCTAAACTTATAATAGATGGTGAATACATATTAGATAGTGAATCCAACTCCACAGGTGATATCTATGTTGCACTTTATAAATAGCCACATGCTATGATCTGTGTACACTAGATTGTGGGAGTCACATTCTCCTCTCCTAAACCCCTAGTTTTGGAAACATGAATCAGTTTGGTTTGTGCTTGAACTGGGGTTCTTTTGTGGGTTCGTGCCCATCCCTAGTGTACGTTATGAATTCTGTATGTAGAAGGTAATGCCAATAGGTTGCAAGTGATTTCATGATGGATAAACATTCTGGTTATGCTGCTTACTATTTGCTTGCCCTCTCACTTGCAGAAGATTATCTTATTCTGGGCTTCCTTTTGCTCAAGGGCAAACTCAGAAGCAACTGTTAAGGTAACACACCATACAATAAATGACCAGGAAAGATCAAAGAATTTAAGGACAGCATACAGAGCAGCCCATCTTTTTTTTCTTTTTTTTTTTGGTAGCTCAGTTCCCCAGAATGATTAGCTGATATGATGGTACTTACCTTTCATATAAATTGCTAATAAAGTCTTCTGCAGATACCACAGTAGATTCCACAAAATTCTTCTGTACAGTTTTTAATCACATCTAGTTTAGGATGATGGGACCTTGTCACATTCTAACTGACAATATGTCCTAAGGAAGTGATGCATCTCCTTGCAAACCAGCATTTGTTCCCTCAAGGTTTAAATCCTGACTTTCTGAAAAACTTTAAAATTCTTGTCATTTCCAACAAATGCTCTTCCAAGTATTATGAAGACAGATAAACATTTCTTTGGTTTTTGAAAATCTAAGCCACTTTACACCCTTTGAAATATGCTTGAGGTTTCATAAGTCCAAAACACAACTATAGACATGGAGGGGGGGGGAGAATGTGTGTGTGTGTTTGCCTTGTCTTTGGCTTAATTTGGCTACATAGACACTATCAAAATTACTAAAAAATGCTCTAGACTTTTTATCCAGTGTGTTTGCCATATTAGATGTTGGATAGCTATCGTGAAGAGTTTAACCTATTATAATCAACATATATCCTCAAATTCTCATTCTTTACAATTACAGATCAGGATGTCCAAGGTCCTAAAGCATTCTAAATTGTTCCATCTTCCCACATGTCACTTAGCATCTCCTTGATTCTGACCTGGCATTAGTTATTTAGTTAGATTTTTTTTACCCACATTTTCAATATGACCCCCCCTTGAAGTGGTTATAATAAAATCAGAATTAAAATTTTAGCATACAATACAAAATAAACCACTGAATCAAACAGAAGGTAAAAATGAAAGTTAAGCAATTATGCCCAAAATCTATTATAAGAACTCACCCATCACTGTTAACATAAGCTGCTGACCTGGAATTACCTGAGGCTGATTTTATGGCCACAGCGCCAGAAGCAGGCAAAAGGGGAGACTTTTCCCTTCCTCACCTCAGCTCCATGGTGGACAGTAAGGGGCCTCTGCGACTGGCCCAGCAGCTGTTTGAATCAGCCAATCCAGGTGATTGGGCTGGCTGCAAGGGGGCGGAGCCTCCAGGCAGACCCAGAGGCTGTAGGCTTCATTCTGGCCTGCACCCCCTCCATTATTTACTAGTCAGCCAATCAGGCTTCTCAACACCTGGGCCTCAGCTTCCTGCACCCATCCTCTATTGTGGCTTTCATGGTTTGGCAATGTAAAACTTCTTATTCCATGTGTCTTTTGTCACAGCTTTTCATACGCAGCTTGGCATTGGGCTGGATCCAGTTTTGGAGGAAGCTGAGCATGAGTTCCTGCCTTCCTGGGTATGAGGCCATTCAGCAATATGACCAGCCAAGTGGCTGTTGCACTGCCCTCACCCTCAGATGGCATGAGAACTACACAGATGCTTGCACCCATGTGGGTCCATATGGCTTGCCATTCCATGGTGGCTCCCCCAGCAGACAAGCCGGTTAGATAGCTAGTGACATAGGCCAACAGACCGGTCATTCATTCTTGGATCTGTGCATCATGCTGTGCCAATGCTCCTCTTGTTGTTTCCAATAAAAGCTGTAGCCCTCCAGTTATTTGTTTAACTTCATTATTCCCCTTTGGGGGGCACACTCCCTCCCTTGCCCTTAGGACTGCAATAACTTCACCAACAACATTGCTAACTCAATAAAACCCTGCTGAAAGAAGGCAATTTCCATTCTAAGCATCATCTGCCTTTTAAGCATCATACTGGGGATAGAGCTTCGAAATTATGGTGATGAAAGAATATGGTGTAAGTCCTGTACTGCTGACTCAAGTGGGTAAGCTCATGCTGCAGGTATCCCTTAAACTGAATTGGTCCTACACAATTTGACTATAAAGGTGAAATCCAGCATTTTAAACTGGGCATCGGAAGTCCCAGGAAAAAGGGATGTCTCCCTTTACTTTTTCAGGGACAATGCCCATGGTTCTAACTGTGGGCTAGAACTAGAAGTTGTCCAGCATTCTAACCAGTATACCGCACTGGGTCTCATGAAGGATTGCTCCTGTATCAGGAAAATAGAGGTGATATTTGTGGAAGAACAAGAACAACATTTCAGTATTGGTCCCAAAAAAGCATACTAGAGAAAGGTATATTGATTAACTAGAACTGTTGACTGTTGAAATGTTGTATACTGGCTACAGTTTAAAGAAATAGGGTGCACTAACTTTGGACATTTTGGTTTAGAACAACTGGAGTAGAAATAAGCAGAGGTATTTTGGGGGCGGAATGCCCCGGAACAACATTCTAGCTGGCTTCTGAGACTGCCCCACCCCTTCCCACCCCCTCCGCAGTCATGACCCCCATGTAGAGGAAGTGGTGAGCCTTGACGCAGCCCGGGCCACCCACATTGTCCCCGCCCCCTTTGTGGCTGCTGCCACCGTAGCAGCTGGTGCCTTCTTCCTTCTCTTCCTCCTATGGGCCTCCTTCTCCGCTGGTGGAGGGGGCAACAGCAGCAGCGATGGGTGGACTAGGCACAGGCTCATCCACAGCGGTGGCTCCCATTCCCCCAGGCTGGCGCCCCCGAGCTCTTCTCCAGCTGCGGCTGCCACCCTCACCTTAGGCTGCAGCTGCCTCTTGCCACTGGACAGCCCAGCCACCGAGCCGCAGTAAGAACAGAGGCTGCTGCCGCCAAGGCCACCCAGGGGGCAGTTCTCAATTTTTCCTCCCCCCTTCCTCCGGTGTGGCTGCTGCGCCGGCCCAAGGGCTTCTTCATCTGGGCCATGGGTGAGTCTGGGAGAGGGGGAAGGGGGCCGAGAATGTTGCAATTCCATTCCGATGCAAATACTTGTGTTGGATTTTGAAAAGCCTAGGGATGTAGGACTGGTGCATCCTTTCCTGCTGTGAAATGAACTCTTCCCAGAAACAGGGAGAGAAGGAGGGCTTGGTATAGATCTGGCACCCCACAGGCCAAAGAGCTTGTGGTAAACTTTAGAACAGACTTGGAAGGTAGGTCAGTGGGAAATTGATCAGCGCGGGTGCGGTCAGCACGGCGCAGCAATGGGCTGTCTTCAGATCAAGCCGAGGATGTCCGATCCCTTGCCGCTTCATTTGGGGCTCCTGGATTGCGGGAGCACCCAGCCAGCTCTCCTGGAGAGAGAGCTGGAGCAGGGGGCTTGGTTGTGGCCCCTCCCGCGACTGGCAACGCGGGGATGTCTACCTTTCGCCCTGAAGTAGGATCGGTCAGAGGAGAGGAACATGGCCGCCATGTTCTCCATAGCTGTCGCCTCCCATTTTTACCTAAAGACTCAAGGGGTTTGGATTACAATGGCAGCAACAGGGGGGGAAAGGGGACTGTGAGTACATGCATCTTTAAGTTAAAAAATATATATAGACTCCGAAAGAAGAGGAAAAGAAAGCGACCAGAAAAGATAGAAGGAAGGAGTGTGCGCATAGGTGGGGTAATAAGGACTGTTTCCCTCGGTTAGACTCTTGTCCCACTCTCTCAGCTGCTCAATAAAGGATATTGATTGAACTTGGAACTATTTAAACTACGAAAAAATGGCACTTGTAAAAGAGGAAATAGAGGAGGACACTTTAATAGCAGAGATGTCGGTAGAACAATTCTTACAGATTTTGAAGGAGGGAAAAGAGGAAGGCATCAAACAGGCGTTTGCAAGTTTCTATTACTCCCAACCAGAAAGTGAGAGCAGAGGCGAAACGGAGCACAGTAAAAAGTGTTTGGGAGAGACTTCTATGTATCTGCAAGAAAAGGAAATTAAAGAGACTAAAAAAGGGAATAAAAAGATATCCAAAAAGAGGTACCTGAAGAGGGTAATAAGAAGGAAAATATTGCGACCTGTTGTTAATAAGAAGAAAAATTGGAGAAGAAAGAGACAGGAAAGATTTGTTTGGAAGGTAAAAAGGAATAATACCAGATGGAGATACGAATCGTGGAGATCCTGTGAAAGTAAAATAAAAGTGACATGCCACCTTTATAAGGGGAGAAACCATCTGGATATGGTCCTACAGAAGAAGAAGCTTCAGAGTTATAAAAGATGATCTAAAGTATATGAAAAGTTTGTTTTGTATATGCTTTTTGGTCTCTGTTGGATATGAATTGAACTGGTATGATTAAGGGGTAAAATGGAATGAATTGATATGATTAAAGGGTTACTAAAGTATGAATTAAAATTTTCTGGGTGACAAATTAACAAGGCAGGGCTTTAGTAATTTTAGTTCTTATTTTTCTTTTTTTTCTTTCTGTTTTGAAGAATGAGAAAATTGTTATGATTAGAGAAATATTAAGGTATGAATTAGAGATTTATAAATGCCTGCTGAAGTATTATGTGTTATTAATGGTGTGTGTGTTTTTGGTTTACAAATGGAATGATTTGATACTATATATGGGTAAAATGGAAAGAATTGATATAAGGTATGAAGGATAGTTTTAAAAATGTGTTATAAATTAGTATGAAAGGAAGGGTTTTTTTGTATGTGTGTTTTGTGGTCTTTGTTGGACATGAATTGAACTGGTATGATTAAGGGGCAAATTGGAATGAATTGATATGATTAGAGGGTCATTAAAGTGTGAATTAAAATTTCTGGGAGACAAATTAACAGGGCAGGGCTTTAGTATTTTTTTTTTTTTACGGTTGTGGTTTCTTTCTGTTTTTTCTTTCTGTCCTGAAGAATGATAAAATTGTTACGATTAGAGAGATACTAAGGCATGAATTATAGTTTTAAAAATGTGTGCTAGAGCATTATGTGTTATTAATAGTGTCTGTGTTTTTGGTTTCTAAGTGGAATGAATTGATACGGTAAAATGGAATGAAGTGATATATAGGTATGAATGATAGTTTTAAAAAAATGTGTGATAAATTAATATGAGTGGATTGTAGTACTTAGGCTTATTTTTGGTGTTTGTCTTTCTTTCTTTTCCTCCCTTGGAAAGTGATAAAACGTATAGGATTAGAAGAGTATTAAAGTATCTATATATCTAATAGCCAAGGTGTGCCCTGTGTGCGGATATCTAAATCTGCACATCAGGGGCACCTAGGGGGCAAAGAGATTTTCCTGCACATTTTGGGGGGATACTTAAATCCCCCTAAAAGTAAAAGCGTGCTGCCTGCACATGCGCAGAGAATGCTCTGAGAATTGCCTTGCTGCTGCCACCACTAGGGGGCGGGGTGGGAAAAGGCTTGGTGGGCCGGCAGCTGTGAGCCATTCAAGCTTCGCCGCCACCGCTGCTCAGGAGGGAGAAAACTTGGTGGGCCAGCCTTGCTGCTGCAGGGGTGGGGGAAGAAAGCTTGGTGGGCCGGCAGCCGGCAGTCGTTCAGGCCTCGCTGCCGCTTGGGGGGGTGGAGGGAGAAAGCTTGGCAGGCTGGCGGCTATGAGCTACTCAGGCCTCGTTGTCAGGGGGGAGGGAGAAGAATGGGCTCACCTGCTGCTGCTTCTGTAGGCCGGGAGCTGTGGGGAATACTCCCCCCCCCGCGAGTATTGCGGGTCCCACTTCTTGTAAAGTATAATTTCAAAATGTATGATTATGAAAGGCCTTTTCTTCATGTGTTTCTATGGGTGTTGGACCCAGGAAATAGGATAGTCTTTTGTTATTAAGGTGTGGAAATATTTGTAAACGAAGAAGTGGGAAGTTGAGGTACTCTGTTAAGTTAAAAATATTTAAAAAACGATCCTGGCTAGAGCAGCTGGGGGGTAAACAAGGAAAATAAGGAAATAATAACAAAAATTGAGAAAAAAATATGTATATAAATAAAATAAAAATGTTAAAATAAAGGAAGATAAAAAGTTAAAAAACTGTAGAAATACTGTAACATATACTCTTTAGTATTGACTGTTGAGAGAGTAAGGTTGATAAGGAGGGATGGTCGGTTTAATATTTATAGATATTATAGATTTAAAATGTGTATTAATGGATATATGAAATCACTATTCGAGAGGGTGAATAAGATGAGAGGGGGGGGGAAGAGAATAATGACAATTATTGGTACTGTTGCTGTTGAGTATTGTTTATTTGTTGTATAAGGTGTTAATGGGATAAAATGAGTAATGGTAAAATATTCAAAAGGAAATTGATCAGCGCGGGGGAAAGTGAAACCAGCAACCTCGCAGATCACAGCTCCTTTTTCTTAGCTATGCCAACTTCTATAAATTAAACAAACAACAACAAAAAGCCGACCTAACTTACAAGGCTGATCCTCAAACTGAAACCCACTTAATTGGGGAGCAAATCCCATTTGTGATATTTACTTCTGGGTGGACAAACATCTTTGGTGTCAAATAGAAAGAGCAGCAGAGGAGGGTGGATTTATTTTCATTCTAATGTTAAAATGGTGAGCGTTTCTGACCCTAAGTGCCACTTATTTGCAAGAGCAGTCGATGGATCTCAAAGGGCTTTACATCCATTTAAATGTGTTTAGGCTCAGTTAGAGCAGAATGCCTTAGAAAAGTGGGGAGGGCCCTCCGTTTCTTGCAGCTGCCCTACGATTCTTCAGAGTCAGTTGGCACCCAGTAAGTATGGTTCTCTCTCTCATGTATAGAGAGATTTTAAAAACAGCCTCCTCCGCTTTGGCCACACTTTGCTGGCTCTTAATGAGTGAAGGAAAAGGGAGCAGGGGGAGGGAGGGAGGGAGCTTTGCCGTGTCTATGGCTGTGTTTTAATTGACCACGATACCAAATTTGTCCAATTAAAAAGGTCTGTGTGACAGTTTTTTGCTTTTTGTTCTTCGATGGCCCGGCAATCCTGGTACATTGTACCCTTTTATTCTTGTGGATATCTATGTAAACTGAAGTGCCAGTGTTCCCAAGCAAAAGTAGAGTCAGAGCTTGTGAGCAGGGATGCATGGCTGAGACGGATGTTCCTCCTTTTCAAGTCATCCAAGCCCAGCTTGCTCCAAGGGAAGATGGAATCCCCTTCACATAATGCCAAAGAGCTGTTATTGCCACAGTGCAATCAAGGGACAGGTTAACTATTTGTCCTTAATCCAGTGAGGGATTGGATGATAGTTTATGGGTGGGTGGGTGTCCTCCTAGAGAGTCCACCCATCACAAGACTGACTCTGTAATGTATCCACCATTACCACGTGCGCGACCGTTGGGCCATGCGGTCAAGCACAAGCCCATAGCTTCGTTCCAGTAGAACAATAGCGGAGCGGATCCTAGCCCGCACCAACCAGAGGGCCAGGTCCGCGGCCGAGAGCCAATGGGACTCTCGGCCACTGTAAATAACCTATAGGGTCACTAGGGGGTGTGTTTTGGTGGTGGGTTTCTGAGCATATATACCGGCCTGCGTGCCGGGGTTCCTTGTCTTGTTCTTCACTAATAAAGTACTCTTGCTGAATCACTCCACGTTTCCGAGTACTTTTTCTCGGCCACTGTAAATAACCTATAGGGTGACTAGGGGGTGTGTTTGGTGGTGGGTTTTCTGTGTATATATACCGCCCTGCGTGCCAGGGTTTTCTGTCTTGTTCTTCACTAAATAAAGTACTCTTGCTGAAATCACTCCTCGTTCTTAGTACTTTTCACTGGCAACGAGGATGGGACCTCCCCTTTCCTGAACAAGGACCCAGAGGAGACCAAGCCGCACCGAGCCAATCGAGACCGCTGCTGCCGCCCGTCTTGGATCACCGCTCAATCGCCCGGCGTCTCGCTCCGTCAGACTCAGCCAAACCTCACCTCGTCCCGCCCCGCAAGCGCACCGCCTCGCCTCGCAGCGCCTCGCATCACCTCACATCGTTTTGCGCCGCCTCGAATCGCCGCCACACCGCGCTGGTTCTCCCAGTCAGACTAGCTCCGCCTCACCTCACCTCACCTCGCCGCAAACTCCCGACACATCCGCACGGCTCCAGCATCGCCTCCTTGCCTCCCGGCAAGCTCCCCTCGCTGCTCCTTGATACCTCGCCTTGCGGCCAACCTTGCCCAGCCTCGTCAGCCCACCAGAGCGGTCAAGTGGACAAGCGAAAATGTCGGAACCGAACGCCACCTCCTCCACGTCATCAGCCTCTGTCACCATCGCCGCCGTCCCTGCAGGGACCTCTCATGAGGGCATTGCCCCTTTTGATCTGAGCCACCCGGAGCGATGGACAACGTGCGTAATTATTCTAAAGAACTATCTCGCCTGCTTACAGGTTACCGACGCAGGGATGAAAAGGTCCCATCTCATACGCCTTTGTGGGATGGATACCCTCATCCTCTTGCAGAACCTGATATCGCCCAAGGAGGTAGAGGGGGAGAGTTTCGATAACCTCATCAAGGCCCTCACAGATCATCTGGCCCCGAAGCCCACCAAGTTCACGGCGCGCATGGACTTTTGCGCAAAGGTCCAAGCCCCGGGTGAGAAAGCGGCGGATTTCCTCGCCAGCCTGCGAAAGGCCGCCACGCAATGTGACTTCCCCAACTTGGAAGACACCTTACTAACCCAATTCCTGGTGGGCCTTCGAGAGGCAAAGTTGAGAAGACACCTGATAAGGGAGGACAACCTCACGCTGGCCCAGGCCTTAAAGGATGCGGCGGCTTTCGAAACCGCGCATCCTAGTCACAGCGGTCATCAAGTCCACAGCACGCAACCAACGACGGAGTCGGCCGACTCCTAGGAGGAAGAGGTTCTACAAGTCCGCTGCAAACCCCCACAACCGTATCGCTCTAGAGGGTCCCCGCCAGCAAGGACATCCAAGCCAGCCCCATCTTGCACCAGCTGTGGAGAAGCGCACGAGCGCAGGAACTGCCGGTTCCACGACGCTGTCTGCCGGGCCTGCAACAAACAAGGCCACATCGCTAAGGTCTGCCGCAGCCACCGTCAGTTGCCCAGGAAGTCCAGCCACCAGATGGAG
>NW_015176172.1:27694-30246 GCF_001447785.1 Gekko japonicus | reverse complement strand
AGGATTGTTTTGTGTTTTGAGATATTGGGGATTTTGATTGATGCTGTTCTTTGTACCTACCCTTAAACATTCCCCTGTTTGATTTATCTATGGTATGCCAAATAAAGGTTTTCTGTTCTCTGTTCTCTGACTCCAAACTCCTGGGTTAGCTCCTCCCTCCTCTGAAGGCAGGGCCGGCAGACTCTTGAGGCACGGAGAGGGAGGGGCTTGTCCCTCAGATTCCCAGTCTCTCTAACCCTAACCCTAACCTTCAGAGCAGGTTGTGGTGGACTGTGCTCTCTGAGCACTCGAATTGGAAAGAAAATTGAAGAGAAGATAAGAAGAAGCACGGATGTTGTGGAGGAGGACAGTATCAGGTAGCTTTTCAGCTTTCCTGTTTGCTGACATCCCGGTTGTTCTCTCCATTCCCAAACGCGGGGAAGCGCGTTTGTTCCTTCGTTGGGCCGTAGTCCTGGGTAACCCCTGGGGAACAACGGACCAGACGAGTCCCACGACGCCGCACTGAGGAAACCGAGCGGTGGGGACGAGCGCACCAGGGCGCTTTGACTCCGATCGAGGTCAGACGCTCCTTGCTGGCGCCTTGTCTCAGAACGGCATGGGAGGCCAGGAGGACTACCCTAGGAACCACGGTAAGTGAAAAGAAACCACATGGTTCCTGGGTTATTGCAGGTGTCTGCTGCACCCTTGCTTTTCCCCTTTGTTGATCCTTCCCTCTCTCTCCCCGTGTATAACGCAGGAGGGAGATTAGTAGGGGCAGGGAATGCTAGCCCAATGAGGTATAGCATTTGACTATAAGAAGGAGCTAGCTAATGCCTTTTTCCTCTTAAGTCAGTGGAGTACGAGGGGTAAGAGAAGAGGGCACCATAGGGCTTTTATTGCCTAGAGGCTTATTCATGGTGAAGGTGAAACTAGACCATGAGGAGCTTTGGAGGGAAAGGAGGCCATTTTGAGGACTGTATCCTATTTTCACTTTCAGGCCTGGGTTCAAAATGGCTGACAAGGATACCTCTTCCCAAGCCCTGGACACAGAAACTTGCCCTTTTGAGTTGCCTGAGTCTCCTTCTTCTCAGCCCACGCAGGCAGTCCCATTGGGGGGAGTAGAGAACCCTGGGGCATTCCTTTCATGGTTAAAAACTGAAATGAGGAAAGAGTTTAGAGCAATGGGTCAGGAGTCTCAGGACCAACAGCTAAAACACCAGGCCTGCAAAAGACATTACTGGAGAGCTGAAGAGCACTCTGTTCCTGTGGGGTTTTGTGTGCTCCCGCCCAGGGCCACCGCCTGTAGCCGTGCCGCCCTTAACGTTATCCCGACGAGGAAGAATTCCACGGAGTTGCTGGAGCTGCTGGCGACCTGACGAGGGGAACTCTTCCACGAGACAGAGCTCGCCTCAGGCACGGACTCGGCAGAAGGTTACATCACCTTCTTTGTCCATCCTGGGTCTGGCTTCTCTTTCTTGCGCACCCGTTCTCTCTCTCTCTCAGTGCTCGGGCCACAGTTGCAGCCAGCCCAGCGCCTCCTCATCGGCTCGCTCTGCTCTGTCATTCCCCCCGGTCCTCCCAGCTTCCCCAGCACCTCGGCCCCGCCCCCGCCTAAAGACAGAGATGCCGAGGCGTCCTGCTCTGCCCCCCCTCCCTTGGCTTCCCAGATGGGCATTGAGCGGCCTCCGGCCCGACGACGCCCTCCCTGTCTGCGGGCTGTGCACGGGGCCGTGCTCTCGCTCATCCGGTCTTCCCGGTGTGGCTGGTTCCGAGGGTGTTGCTTCTGCCGCATTTTTCCCCGGCGCTCCCCCCCCGGCGACCGTTGCCCTTCTCTGCTTGTTGCTGCCTCCCCTCTCCTGGTGATTGTAAGTTCCGTGGGCAGCGGGGAAGGGGTGTTTGCGGTGGGTGGTTGCAGAGGTAGAAAGATGTTTGCGGCGGGCTGGTGCTCCCCTCCCGGCGCACCCGGGAGGGTCTCGGGCTCGTCCCGGCCGACACCGGGACAGTTCCTGATAAGAAAAGGAGCAAGACAACCTCTGATCAGGAACGTAGCCCTTCAATGGAGGGAGACTCTGACCCTTCATCTTCTTCCTCTTCTCCCGAGTCGGCTAAGGAGAAGGGGGAACTCTCAGAGGAGGAAGAGGCGGTTCCCACCTCCCAGTCCAGACTTTTTCCACAAGAACTTTACACCAGGTTGTTACCCAAGGTGATTAGGACCTTGGAGCTGACATACACTCCTAAGCAAAAAGAAAAAGAGGAGGAAGAGATTAATTTTCCGACAGGCTTAGAAAGGGCGATTCCCAAGCCCAGCCAAAAGGAGGTGAGAGTTCCCCTACCGGCTTCCTTCTACAGGGTGATGACTGCAGAGTGGGAACACCCTGCTAAGCCTAAGGTTACTAGCCCTATATTTGGAAAGTTCTACTCTCTTATACCTGAAGCTTCAAAAAAGTTAAAGTTGCCCACAGTGGATGACCCCATTAATAGCCTGGCATCCACTTCGGTCCTTCCCATGGGAGCGGATGGTCTCCCTAAGGACAGTAGTGATAAAAGAATTGAACAAGCCTTACGCAAAGACT
>NW_015176172.1:25168-27063 GCF_001447785.1 Gekko japonicus | reverse complement strand
GAAACATGTCCAACTAGAGGGAGCAATCGCACATTTAATCGAGATTGGTGCGATAGAGCCGGTCCCACGTCTAGAGAGGTCTTTGGGAGTGTACTCGGTTCTGTTTACTGTTCCAAAGAAAAGTGGAGAAGTGCGGGCCATCCTGGATTTCAAGTGGCTAAACAGGAGAGTAGTCACCAGAAAGTTCAAAATGGAGACTGTAAAGTCCATACTGACCTCAATTCAGAAGGGAGACTTTTTGGCTTTGATAAGATTTGTCAGAGACATATCTCCACATCCCGATTCAGAAGGCACATCGCAGGTACCTCCGGTTTGCATATCACAACAACCACTATCAATACCGAGCACTTCCGTTCGGGTTAAAGTCATCCCCAAGAGTATTTACAAAAATCTTAGTTGCCCTGGTTGCCTTGTTGAGAACCAAGGGAGTGGCTCTGTATTCGTACTTGGACGACATTCTGGTGAAGGCCTCGACTTCCGAGATGACGGCTCGATCCCTGAAGACTACATTGTCGGTCCTTCGGGAACACGGCTTCGTGGTCATTGTGGAGAAGAGCTCGTTCATTCCAACACAGTCTCTGCTTCATCTGAAGGTGTTCATAGATACAGGAAGAGACAGGGTGTTTCTTTCGAGAGACAGGCAACAAAAGCTGGTACTCCTAACTTGAGAAGTACTCAGTCTTCGGAAGGTAGAGATTATGACCCTAGCTCAGTTGCTGGGGCTGCAGGTATCCTGTCAGGATATTCTCAGGTGGGCCAGGTTCCACACCCCTCAGAAAGTGAGGAGACAGCTAACTTGGTGGTTGGAGCCTGGGAGGTTTTCAGAAAGGGTTCCACTCAGGGATCCGGCCAGGTTGCTGATCACAACAGATGTCAGCCTATTTGGCTGGGGAGCCCATATGAATGGTCGGATGGCCCAGGGGACCTGGGAACAGTCGGAGAGGTCCAGCAGTATAAATCTGCTGGAGTTGAGAGCGATCAGGCTAGCCCTTCTGTCTTTTCAACAGGAGATTATAGATTGTCATGTTCTCATACAAACGAACAATGTAACTGCAAAAGCTTATGTAAATCGACAAGGGGGATCTCGATTCAGACGTCTCCACAAAGAAGCGAGCTTACTGATGGTGTGGGCGGAGTCTCACATTCAGTCGATAAAGGCAATTCATCTGGCAGGTTGCGAGAATACGATAGCAGACTGGTTGAGTCGACAATGGGTCGACCAGTCGGAGTGGATGTTGAACAGGACTGTGTTCACTCAAATAGGCCGCAAGTTCGGATTCGCAAAAGTGGATCTGTTTGCTACCGAGAGAAATCGCCAGGCAAGGAGGTTTATGTCCAAGAGATATCATCCATTAGCTCTGGGAACAGATGCCCTGCATCAGGTTTGGCCAAGGACTCTACTATATGCTTTTCCTCCTCTGCAAGTTCTTCAAAGACTAGTACAAAGAGTCATAGACTTAAAAGCAGAACTCATACTGGTGGCCCCATATTGGCCAAGAAGAGCATGGTTCCAAGAACTGATCAGACTCTCTGTAGCAGAACCATGGCGTCTTCCTCTGATTCCAGACTTACTGCCTCAGGGGGAGATTGTGCACCCTCGCCCAGAAATGTTACACCTCACTGCTTGGAAGTTGAATGGGAACAACTACTAAGCTTGGGTTATGAGGAGGGGGTAGTTAATACTTTGCTGGCAGCCAGGAAGTCCTCAACTAATAGGGTCTATAACAATACCTGGCAAGTTTTTCACTCCTGGTGTAGGGGTAAGGGACAGGATCCTTTTAAGGCTTCTGTATCGATGGTTCTGGCTTTCCTTCAAGAGGGTTTAGGGAAAGGGCTCAGCACCAACACGTTAAAGCGTCAGGTGGCAGCTATTTCTGCTATTAGAGGGGTCAAGA
>NW_015176172.1:0-22407 GCF_001447785.1 Gekko japonicus | reverse complement strand
CCAGAGTGGAGCAGTCCTTCCCGCCCGTTTTTGTTCCTTGGGGTCCGCTTCCTCACTGTATAGGGGTGTGACAGACATGGGGAGTTCTAGGGGATTAGGGGTTGGTTCCCTGTTCATTAGGGACTGTCATATTGTTGTCCTGTATATTGTTATTGTCAGAGTAGCTTCCCCGTTGGGAGCGGTTCTTGACAGCTATTTTTCATAGTTTGGGGATAGGGGCTTGGAGTTCGACTGGGAATCTGAGGGACAAGCCCCTCCCTCTCCGTGCCTCAAGAGTCTGCCGGCCCTGCCTTCGGAGGAGGGAGGAGCTAACCCAGGAGTTTGGAGTCCAAAGGACTGCTCCACTCTGGACCACCGAGAAGGAAGCTTCACGGTAAGTGGAGACAAATCTTCCAGTCTCTCCCATCCCCTCCTGCCTGATCCTTTTAACTGGAGATGCTGCCAGGGTTTGAACCCGGGACCTTCTGCAGGCTAAGAGGATGCTCTGCCAGTGAGCCACGGCCCCTCATCAAGTAGTGGAAGAGACCTCAAAATGGTGTATCTCTATTCAATATTTTGATTCATGTCCCATCCCCATGGCAGCAATTCGCACCTTTGGCACCTATGAAAGATCCTTACCCAGAAAGACCACATTCCCATAGTTCTCCCGCATGACGTCCCTGTACAGAGCTCTTTGTCCCGGATCCAGCAGGGCCCACTCTGCCACAGTGAAATACACAGCCACCTCCTCAAAGGAGAAGGGGCCCTGGAAGAAAAAGCAAATTCCCTCGTCAGAGATAAGGACAGGCAGAGATGGCGCATGGGAAGGGATTAGTCTGGGAAGGGAGGCGGGGGGCCCCGGCGCCCCCCCCCCCCCCGGCTCATCTCTCCTACCTGGACTGGAGGGGCAGCAGCCGTTTCCACAGCTCTGAGAAGACGGCGACTCAACAGCATCTCTTCCCTGCCTGTTCCTGAGACAAAGGAGGAAGGAAGGAAGGGAGTTTGCTTGTTTTGTCCTTGCTTCATGAACCCCCTTCCCTTCCGCAAGGTTCTGAAACCTCGCCCTGTGCACACTCAACAAACAAACACTTTTTATTAAATTCTGGGAGAGGCAGAACTGAAGAACCAGGAATCTCTGAGCCTCTGGGATTATAAATGCTGCCAACAGTGTTGCGTGTATTTTATTTATTTATTTATTTTATTTAATTTCACTTCTACCCTGCCCTCCCCGCAAGTGGGCTCAGGGGGGCTTACAAAGGCACAACTGTGCAATGAAATACAACAGGATTAAATCAATTAAGGCACCAAGTGCAATAAAAATAGGACAAGTTAAAACAATTAAAACAAAAACTCGCATCTTGCAGGATACATTAAGAACTAAAATACTCCCTATTGTATTTCGCGGTGGGCTCAAAGAGGGGGGATGCCATGGGTCAAGATGTTCCAGGTGGCCAGTCGGCCCAACCCGGCGGTCCTGCTCTGCAGTTACTCGGTGGTGGCGGCAGCGGCGGCGGCAGCTCCTACTCAAAAGCCTGGTGGAAGAGCTCCATCTTACAGGCCCTGCGGAACTGTAACAGGTCCCGCAGGGCCCTGATCTCCTCCAGGAGCTCATTTCACCAGGTAGGAGCTGCCACCGAGATGGACCTGGCCCTTGTGGCAGCAAGTCTGGCCTCTTTAGGACCCGGGGTCACTAGGCGGTGTTGTGACCCCGACCGAAGTGCTCTTTGGGGCCTGTATAGGGAAAGGCGGTCCCTCTGATATGCCGGACCCTGGCCATATACGGCTTTAAAGGTAAGCACCAGCACTTTGAAGCGAATCCGGAACGCTATAGGCAGCCAGTGCAGCGCTTTCAGCACAGGTTGGATGTGATCCCATTTAGGGACACCCACCAACAACCTGGTCGCCACATTCTGCACCAGCTGCAGCCTCCGAATTTGTGACAAAGGCAGCCCCATGTAGAGAGCGTTGCAGTAGTCTAGCCTCGAGGTGACCGTCGCATGGATCACTGTGGCCAGATCGACGCGGCTAAGGAAGGGGACCAACTGCCGCACCAGCCGTAGGTGGTAAAAGGCCGCTTTGGCAGTGGCTGCCACCTGGGCCTCTATCATTAAGGTGTGGTCCAGGAGCACTCCCAAACTCCTGACCTCCGAAGCTGGCACCAAAGGTGCCCCATCGAAGGCTGGGAGTGGGAGCCCCAATCCCATGCCACCACGACCCAGGCACAGGACCTCCATCTTTGCCAGGTTCAGCTTCAGCTGGCTCAGCCTGATATTTTCCTGCAGCCACGGCCTGTAGGGCCAGGGGAAGATCTTCTGGATCAGAGTCCGACTGGCCGCCCAACATCAGATAGAGCTGGGTGTCATCTGCATATTGATGACACCCAAGCCCGTACCTCCGGACAATCTAGGCAAGGGGGCGCATATATATATGTTAAATAGTATCGGGGAGAGTACTGCCCCCTGAGGCATTCAACATTCCAGCAGGTGTCTCCGGGACTGCTGCTCCCCTAGCCCAACCCTCTGTCCCCGACCTTGGAGAAAAGAGGCAAGCCATTGAAGGGCGAGCCCCTGAATCCCCACGTCGGCAAGGCGGTGGATCAGCAGCTGGTGGTCGACCGTATCAAATGCGGTCGACTGATCTAAAACAGCAGCGCCGCCACACCGCCTCGATCCAGATGTCTATGGAGGTCATCAGTAAGGGCAACCAGCGCTGTCTCCGTCTCATACCCCGGGCGGAAGCCAGACTGGAATGGATCAAGGATGGAAGTGTCATCTAGAAAGCCCTATAGCTGAGTCGCCACCGCCCTCTCCAACAGTTTGCCCAAATAGGGCAGATTGGACACCGGCCGATAGCTGGCCAATTCAGCCGGGTCCAGAGCTGGCTATTTCAGGAGAGGGTGGACCATCGCTTCCTTGAGTGCCTCCAAGGGCGCATATATATGTCCAAGGGGGACTTGTTGACAATCTCAAGGCACTTTGTCCGCCCTGTGGCAGAGTTGTCAATGACCGAATCGTTCTAAATAATTGGGCCGGGTGTGAGCTAGCGGACGCAACCCTAGCTGCGTAGAAATCTCTCTTTGCAGCCTTGACTGCCATCTCATAGGCTCTCATAAACGTCCTATAAGATGCTCTTGTAGCCTCGTCGCGAATTCGGCGCCATCATCTCTCTAACCGTCTAAGGTCCTGTTTCATAAGCCGCAGCCCCTCGATATACCAGGGGGCCAGCTTAGAGCGAGGGCGCAGAGGGCGCCGGGGAGCGATCTTGTCGATGACTGTGATCTTCCGCAACTGTCCACTGGGGCAGTAACCGGTCTTTAAAGAACCTGCCGCTAGGAACGCTCCACAGTCCCACATTCTCCTTCGCTGTAAGCCAGCCTCCTCCGTTGCAAACGCCCTCCTCCCCTGTAGACTGGCCCCTGATCATCTCAGGCAGTCCAAGGGGGGAGGGGAGCCACCGAGCCCACGCCGGGTCAGCGTTGCCGGGCCAACGCCGTCCCAGACACCCAATGGTAGGTGCCCAGGGAAGTTCTCGTGCTGTGCCGAGGCTCTTTGTAAGCTTTGATAGGTGTGCTAGGCATATGGCTCCCCACCTCGGTGCAGGAATTTAATCTCAGTGCATAAGAACAAAAGAGAAGCCAAATGTTGGATCAGGCCAAAGACCCATCCACTCTAATGCTCTGTGTCACACAGTGGCCAAAAAAGCCAGGCGCCATCAGGAGGTCCAGCAGTGGGGCCAGGACACCAGAAGCCCTCCCACTGTTGCCCCCACCCCCAAAGCACCAGGAATACAGAACATCCCTTGACCCAGACATAAGAACAAAAGAGAAGCCAAATGTTGGATCAGGCCAAAGGCCAATCGACTCCAACGCTCTGTCACACAGTGGCCAAAACTACCAGGTGCCATCAGGGGGTCCACCATTGTGGCCAGGACATCAAAAGCCCTCCCACAGTTGCCCCCACTCAACCCGCACTAAGCAGACAGAGCATCCCTTGCCCCAGCCTGAGAGTTCCTATCTAGACCTTGTGGCTACTGGGACCACTGACGGACCTCTGCTCCATCAGACAGATGTTTTCGTCTTCTCCCAGGGTTCAAGAAAGGGGCTGCGGGCCCCTGGAGAAACTGGGGGAACCTGGCAGCAGTCCGCAGCTGCTTTCCCCTCTCAGATGGGGGGGCTCTTGGTTAATATTCGAAGCAATATTTTCCTGCAGAAAACCATCCCTCCCTTTGTCTGCCTGCTTGTGTGGCTTATATACCGATGAGTTTTCTTTCCTTGATTCCATGGTGTCATGTTCTGTGCTGTAAATGTAATCCTTAGTTTAAGAGGGAAACAGAATGTTAGAGTTGGAAAGGGTTGTACTTTCAGTTGTCTGAAAAACTGACCATTTGTCCTGACCAGAATTTTTCACCCATCAAATTCACTGGGTGCCCCAATCGCATCCAGGCACGACAGGTCCTTACCACAGGAGAGGGCATCATGGGCACGCTCCACGGCCTGCGCCCCCTGCCCTTGCTCCGAGGAAGCTCCTTCCACCTCAGGGGCAGTGGCTTCCTTCTTCAGGGATGGTGCCCACATCTGAAACAGCAGCAAGGGAGAGGGGTAAGAGGTGGAATGGAAAAGAGGCCAAGGAATGGATCCTGCCCCACTCCCAGACTCTGCACCCTTCCGTCAGCAGGCCTGGTGAGTTCTCTGGAGGGATCAGGAATTCTCCAGTGGAAGAGGCGGCTGAAGAAGGCCGTTAAACCTCCCACTTGGGTGATTAACACATAGACAAATATCTCCCAGGGAAACCTGAAGATAAGGCCAGATATCCTTGCTTGAATTGGGCATATCTCTGGAGGGAACCCCCCTCACCTGTTCTGCCTGCCTCTTCTCCTTCTCCTCTGCCTGGCTCAGGAGGAAGCCTTCGGCCAGGGCCACCGCCTGGGAACTGGTCTCCGGCCCGCATCCTCTGACCCAGCCCTGCATTTCCTGGGGCAGGAGAGTCAGGAACTGCTCCAGGATCACCAGGTCCAGGATCTGCTTCTTGGTGTGCCTCTCCGGCTTCAGCCAGTGGCTGCAAAGTCCGTGGAGCTGGCTACAAACCTTTCGGGGCCCATCAGCCTCCTGGTAACGGAACGGCCAGAAGCGTCGGCAACGCACATCTGAGACTGCAGTGAGCTGATCACAGATATCTGGCCCCGGGCTTTCCCAGGATTCAACGCCACTCCCAGCTTGGGTGGGATGGGGGTCTTTCTTCTATGGCCAGGAGACACGCAAGATTTGCCCTCGTTGATGAGAACAAAAGGGCTTCTAGTGGTTTGTAGAGCAGGATTAATATCACTTTTCTATAGCATAAACCAAGTATTTGAGATATGCCTCCACAATCCTTTGGGAAAGTTAAGTGTCTCTGTTTGGCTCATTAATTGTTGGGTGGGAAGGAGGTGAGGGATTTCCAGGTGAGGAAATGCCTAGAGACCGGAGGGGATGGAGCCTGGGGAGGGTGGGGTTTGCGGAGGGGAGGGACTTCAGAGGGGCAGAATGCCCTCCCAAACCAGCCGTTTACTCCTTTGGAAGTAGGGTCGCCAACCTCCAGGTGACAGAGAATTGTTCCCCTGGAGAGAACGGCTGCTATGGAGGGTGGACTCTACGACATACCCCCCCCCGCTGAGGTTGCTTCCCTCCCCAAACCCTGCCCCTTCCAAGGCTCCCCCCCAATCTCCAGGGGTTTCCCAACCTGGACGTGGCAACCCTTGGGTGGAACCGATCTTTAGAGCTGGGAGACCCCTTGTGATTCCAGGGCATCGCCAGGCCCCACCTGGAGATTCACAACCATAGAAGGAGAGAAGGAAACAGGGAAACGGGGAGAGGCTATGGGGGCTTTCAGGAAAGCGGAAAGTGTGAGGGAGGGGAAAGGAGATGCCCCCTCCCCCCAACAAGTCCTTGCAGGTTTCCACTTGGAATGTTTCTAAACCTCTATCACGACTCCCTTTTCTCGGCTAAACAGCCTTGAGCGTTTTAACCCATTTTCACTGGGCGGCTGCTTGAGCCCCCTGACTCTTTTCTCTCGGCCTCCACACCTCCCAGAGTGAACCTCTCCGCTTGGGTCCAGAACTCGCTTCTCCTTCTGTGCTCTCCGACCCATCTAGGCCTTCCCCTCCAATCCGAAAGGGACCGAGCACGGTCTGGAAGGCCCAGGAGGACTCTGAGAGTCAGCAAGGAAAGAGGCAAAGTCACAGACCAGAGAGGGGAGGGAGGGAGGGAGAGTTCTGTGTTTAAGACCAAAAATGTTTTATTCCAGGCATAAGCTTTTGTGAGCAAGCACACTTCTTCAGAGAGAGGGAGGGAGGGAGAGGGGGGGGTAGCCCCATGGCACTTGGAGAGATCCCCCTTTCCATTTCTAACACATGGGGAGCTGAAACCTAACAGCACAGCTCGCATTCCTCATTAGCGAAAAAGATCAAGACTCACAAAACTTGTGGGAGGGCAGGAGCTTTCATGAGCCACTGCTCACTTCTTCAGTTACAGCTGGACTGTGAGTCCATCTGTCCTTCTATCTTTGAGAGTGAAGTGATTTCAGACACCAAATGACAACAGCAGGCCTTGGTAATGAGAGAAGAAGCCTAGGTCTCAATTCAGCCCAGGAGGATGCATTGAGCTTCATTATCAGCTGCAATTCAGCAGTCTCTTTTTCTTTTCTTTTTTGAAAAACAATTTTGTTCGGATATTATAAAAATTCCAGCACACATCAAACTTTAAATTGTTTTACATCCTTTTCCTCCTTAACCCCCCCCCCCAATTCTGGCTTCCCACAGTGTTTCAACCTCCTGCACAAAACTTACATTTACTCCCTAGCGTCTATTCTTACTATCACAACACATTTATAGGTAACGTATTCTTTAACTGTTATTCTTATATATTTATCCCTTTATTTCTGCCATCACAAGTCAATAATTGTCAAAGCTAAGCAAATTGTCCTTTACATCCCAGTATTTCTCCATATAGTCTTTCAGATCTTTCCAATCTGCAAAAAATTCTTCTGCCTCTAAGTTATTAAGTTTCCTTGTCATTTTGTCCATTTCAACCATAAAAAGTAGTTTCCTAATCCATTCCCCAATATCAGGGACTTTATCTTGTTGCCAACATTGAGCATATATAATTCTTGCTGCTATAATCATACACCACATCAATGTCCTTTTCGCCATATTCACTTCTTCCATTTTAAGTCCCAAAATAATATTTCCGGTTCTTTCTTAAATTTACATTTCACAATTTTCTCCATTTTTGTTAGCAATCTTTTTTGGTGTCATATACCATCTATACATCATCTTATAACAATTTTCTTTTAGATTATTACATGTTGATATTTTCATTGCATTTTTCCATAAAAATTCCCAAGATGACATAAGTAGTTCTTTGTTCATATTAATCGCCCATTTTACCATCTGCTCCTTAACCGTCTCATCTTCTGTATACCATTTTAATAATATCTTATACATTTTGGAAATCAATTTTTTACCCCCCTCAAACCAAACCTTTTCAATCTCATTATATTTCTCCCTAAATCCAAGAGCTTTTTTATCTTTTTTAAACAAGTCATAAATCTGTCTATACTGTAACCAGCCACACTTAAACGACAAATCTTCTTCCGTCTTCATTTCAAATGTTCTTCCAACTGGTTTCAACATGTCTCTATATTGTACCCAATCTTCTCCTTTAAATGTCGAAAATGGTTTTATAACTTCTGACGGTACAATCCACAATGGTCTCTGTCATGCCAGAGATACTAACTTGCAGGATCATCTCAGATAAGTGTCTGTAAGTTTAGCCAGGATCAGAACGTTCTAGGATCTAAGTAAATGGGAAACAGCTGGTTAAGGCAGCAATCCCTAATTAGACTAGGACGGGGATTGGGGAATCAAGGAATAAAGATTCAGTCCGAGAGGCGAGATTCAGATACATGATGGAGGAATGAAGGAAGACTCATGAACTTGCCTGAATACACACATCTACTTGTTCCAAGCAAGCCAGCAAACTGAAGGCGACAGCTTGACGAATGCCAGGAGTGCTGCACAAGGAAGACTCATGAACTTGCCTGAATACACACATCTACTCGTTCCAAGCAAGCCAGCAAACTGAAGGCGACAGCTTGACGAATGCCAGGAGTGCTGCACGTGGCCTTGAGGAAGCCAAGAGCCACGGCAAGGATCTTCTTGAACAGTTCACCGTGAGGTATAGTCCGGGGACAGGGCTGCTTAGAAGACCGAAAGTGTCTGTAAGCAAGCAAGCTTTGGCAGAGCAAACCTGAAGCAAGTAGCCGAGCCAAGACGGAGGTGGAGTTCCAGGGAGAAAGGAACAGCAAACCATTTGTTTAGAAGTAGCTAGCATAGTTAGGGTTAGGATTTGTCTCATCTATTTTATGTGCAAACTCCCCCTGTTTGTTTTAATCCCTATAAATAAACCTTTATGTTTTATAAGCCAGGAGTCTGAATGAATCTCTGGGCAGTAGAGACTGTTTATGTGCCCTCCTCGTCTCTCCTGAGCTGAGCCTGATAGCCTTGGGAAACAATGGGGACTCAGAATATCTGAGCTCGCTACCTAATTAACCTTGAGTCCCTGGCATACACTGAGGTCCTGAATCGGAGGACCTTCATTGCTCAAAATATAGAGCTCAAGCGTATGATAGCCTCTCATCTGAGAATTATCTTCTATACTTAGTCCATGTATCATATAGTGCTCTTCTAATATAATGATGTTTAAAAAGGCCGTCCATTTTTGTTTTTTTCATACCATAAGTAAGCGTGCCAACCAAACTTGCAATCATGTCCTTCTAACACCAACAGTTTTTTATTATCTAACGTAATCCAATGTTGCAGCCAAGTTAAACATACCGCCTCATGGTACAGTCTGAAGTTTGGCAATTGAAATCCGCCTCTTTCTTTTGCATCACATAAAATCTTCATTTTAATCCTTGGTTTTTTCCCAGCCCATACAAACTTTGACATTTCTCTTTGCTATACATTAAATACCTTCACGTCTCTCACTATTGGGATTGTCTGAAACAAAAACATCAACCGTGGCAAAACATTCTTTTTAACTACCGAAATCCTCCCCATTAGTGATAAATTTAATGTATTCCACTTTTTAATGTCCTGTTGTATTTTGGGCCATAGTTTGTCGTAGTTGTTTTTGTAGAGATCTATATTCTTCATTGTCAATTCAATCCCTAAATATTTAGTCTTTTTCACAACTTCACACTGTATCAACCTCTGTAACTCCTCTTGTTTCTTTCCCGTCATATTTTTACACATCACTCTAGTCTTAGTTTTGTTTACATAGAAACCTGCTAGGTCTCCAAATTCTTTTATCTTCTCCATGAGCAGTGTAAATTTCTTATAGGGTCTTCAACCATAAACATTACATTATCGGCAAACGCTCTGTATTTATAAAAAAAGCCTCCATTGGTTAAGCCCTTGATTTCTTTGTCTTCCCTTATTTGTCTCAGCAATACTTCCAATATCCATATAAATAGTAATGGGGACAGAGGACATCCTTGCCTTGTCCCCCTTTGCACTTTGAAGTATTCCGTCAAATCGGTATTAATTACCAGTGCTGCCTTCTGGTCTGAGTAAATTGCTTCTATTATATTTTTTAAATGGTCTCCAATATCTATTTTTTCTATCACACTATTCATAAAATCCCAGTTTAAGTTGTCAAATGCTTTCTCTGCATCTACGAAGAAGAAACCAACTTCTTTTTCCAGGTGTTTGTCATAATATTCAATAGCGTCAATTACCACTCTTAAGTTATCCTTTATCTGTCTATTGGGTAAAAAACCTGCTTGTTCCTCTTCAATTACATCCTGTCAATATATCTGAAATAATTTTTGCAAATAGTTTATAATCATTGTTCAAAAGAGAAATTGGTCTATAATTTTTCACATCTGATAAGTCTTGTGCTTCTTTGGGGATAAGCGAAATTGTAGCCTCCTTCCATGAGTCTGGTATTCTCCTCGTTTCTCTTATGTCATTTGATAGAAGTTCAAAGATTGGTACAAGCTCCTCTTTAAATTTCTTGTAAAACTTTGCTGTAAGCCATCTGGTCCTGGAGCTTTTGCCTCCTGTATTGCCTTACTGATCTCTTCTTTCGTTATTGGATTGTTTAACAATACCTTAATGTTCTCAGATATTTTTGGCCAATTAATCTTATCTAAATATTTCTTTATTTTTCCTTTGTCTATTAATTTCTTTCCAAAAAGGTTTGCGTAATATTTTTAAAAAGTCCTTTTGATCCCATTGTCAGCAAGCTGCCATTCTGTTTTCTGTGACCTCTGTGTACATATCCTTACCCTGTTGCACCCGGCTTGTTTATACTATCCTGCTTCTGTGCTGGAATGCATAAGATAACTACTGGTGGATGTGTGGGGGAGAAGATGCTGTAATGCTTGCCTATTGCTTTTCTCATGAGTACTGCACCTGTGTTTTGTCTGATGTTCTGCCTGGTTCCCATGGACTGGGCGCGCAACCGTTTCATTAGCCCGCCAGCGGGAATGCTATTCATTGGATCTGTATCTGTTTGAATTTCCTTTATTATGCTTGACCTAACTGTGTATCCCCAGTTCTAACAAAGAACGTGTTTGAGTATGTCTTCAACGCTTTGAAATAAATTTTGCTTTTCTTGAAAACGTGGATTTATTCTCGATGCTTGGGGATCCAACATATTGTTAGAACTCTCTTTCTCCTATCGTTCCGAATCTGGCAAGATCATGAGCGGAACTGAGGGAAACCTACTTAACACGGAGGGGGACTCAGGATCGGTCCCACATACCTCCGCTCCTTTGGTGTTCACGACTGCAGCCTCGGTGGAGGGTGCCGTGGGGGGAACGATTCCCCGCCTGCCTGCACATCTGTCTTGGCCGCCTCCGACCCCTTCGCACTGGGGTCCGCGGAAGACTCAACAGCAGGATGACTGGACTATGTACAACACTCAGGGCACCCGAGAGGTGTACTCCCGTCGGGGGAGCGGATTACGTGAGAGTCTGTTTGACAAGGGATTGTTCCCGGAGCCGGGGACTACCTCGGAGAAGGGGAGTTCCAAGCAAGACCTCGAGGAGTGGATGTTCGAGCCATCGGGGCCGCGAGGCCACGCAGAGGATGAGGAGGGCACCGGAGCCTTCCAAACGGAAGAGGACTATGACCCACCCCCGGACTATCGACCTCGGGACCCCATCCCGGAGGAAACCACCGGGGAACGACTGGCAGAACTGGAATACTCGGTGAGGGACTTGTTGAGGACATTCCAGGATGTAATGGAAGCTCTGCCGGGAATGATGGACGTTAGAATGGCTAATTTCCTTGACGCACACGCCGCGCAGCAACAAGTTGTCCCTGCACCGGGAGTTCCCGCACCGCAGGTGCCTGCTCAGCCGCCGACGGGACCTCCGCTGCAAGTACCGGGAGTTCCCGCGCCGCAGGTGCCTGTCCAGCCGCCGGCGGGACCGCCTCAGCAAGGGCCTGTGCAACAGCCGATGCCGGGGGGTCCGCCGGTGCCGGGTCTGCCGCCACCGATGAGGCCAATGCCAGCGGGGCCACCGGTTGGTCCGGGTCTCCCTCTCAGGGGAGTTCCGGGTCAGCTGGGACCGTTGGTACGGCCTCCATGGCCCAGACCCAAAGATCTACTGGAGGCTACCTTTGACGGCAACCCAGATGAACTCGCTTTCTTCACGGTGAGAGTGCATAAATTCGTAGAAGAGAGCCGACACCTGTTCCGAAATGAAGCTGGTCTTATTGATGTCATCTCGGCAAGACTAAAAGGAGACGCCGCCACATGGTATGTTGGACTGCACAATGACCGCGGTCCGGAACTTTTGAATTTGCGAGCATTCATGTGGGCGCTGCGGGCGAGGTTTGAAGATGTCAACGCGAGCCAAAGAGCTAAAGCGTTTCTCCGCACCTACCGCCAGAATAAGAAGTCGGTTCGCGAGTACACACTGGAATTCCACAAGCAGGCAGCAAAGCTCCGAGACTACCCTGATCATATATTGGCTGAGATGTATCGATTGGGACTCAACGCAGACATCCGAGAAACGGTTCTGAAGACTGTCAATCCTGTCTCCCTGATGGCCTGGACCCAGGAAGCTGAAAATGCAGAGGATCGGCTCACCACCATCAAACTCGACTTGGCTGCTACGACCAACAGACCCGCCGCTGCCAGTGCCTCCAGACCCAAGACTCAACGCCTGTCGGAATCGGCACGAGAACTACGTATGAAGATGGGGCTCTGTCTCAAGTGCGGGGAGAAGGGGCATTTCGCTGTGGATTGTGGCAGCCGTCAGGTAAAAGACAAGCCGCCTACTCCAAGCCCGAAGACACCGCTGACGGGGAAGAAGGGGATGGCTAAACCGCGTTTCTCCAAAGCTCTGCAGGCGGCCCAAGGCCTGGAGGGAATCGAACCGTCTGCTGCCGAGTCAGAAGAGGAGGTGGTGGCTGAAACGGCGGAAAACGACAACGGCCTGTTGTGAGAGGCGCAAAACGACACGGCCATTCTAGCTCTGCGCCCAAGGTGGTGAGAGAAACCCCTTCCCTGTTTTTCGTGACTGTCTCGTTAATGAATCCGCTCCTGGGGACCCACGTTAGGGTGAGAGCGTTGATTGATTCTGGGTGTGGGAGGGATCTCATCAGCCCTAGAGTGTTATTGGCACTGGAAGCGGGGATAGTCCCCTTGAAGTCTCCCATCATTTTTACCCAAATGGATGGGGCACCCATGGAACCTTGTACACACGAGACTATGGCTTTGCGGTTGGGGGCTGGCGATCATTGGGAATCCAGATCCTTCATTGTTACCCCTAAATCGCAGTTTGACTTAGTACTGGGGAGTCCCTGGTTGTTTACCCATGACCCTTACATCTTGTGGGAAGAAGGGGTTGTCAAATTTGTGTCGGCTAAATGTGTAGATCACTGCTGGTTGGACTCGTGGGGGGACCAGCCGACCGCACAGTTCCCCTGCGGCGCTTTGCAGCCGGAAGAGTTAGCTTCTTTGCCTCGAGAGTATAGAGACTTGGCGAAAGTGTTTGGCGAAGATGAAGCTAACGAATTGCCCCCCCATCGCTCTACTGACTGTGCTATTGAACTTTTGCCTGACTGTAAATTACCTAAAGGTAAAATCTATGCGATGGGGCCGGCTGAGAAAGTTGAACTGCGGAACTTTATTGATAAAAACCTAGCCCGAGGTTTCATTCGCCCGGCTTCCTCCCCTTTCGCCGCGCCTGTACTTTTCCGAAAGAAGAAAGACGGGGGGCTTAGATTGTGCACTGATTATAGGGGTCTGAACGCTGTTTCTTTGTCCAATGCCTACCCCCTCCCGCTAATCAAGGACTTGGTAGCTGAGGCCACCAAGGGCAAAATCTTCTCGAAACTTGACCTCCGAGATGCATATTTCCGTGTGCGCATTCGGGAGGGGGATGAAAGTAAGACTGCATTTAATACCCCTTTGGGGCAGTTTGAGTACCTCGTTATGCCCTTCGGGCTTCAAGGGGCTCCGGGGGTCTTCATGAACCTAATCAATGAGGTCCTACATGAGTTCTTGTTCAAAGGAGTGGTCCTTTACCTTGATGACGTGTTGCTGTACTCTCAGGACCTCCCGTCGCATATTAAATTGGTGCGCCAGGTCCTTAAGCGACTTTATGAACACCACCTGTTTGCAAAGCTGTCAAAATGTGAATTCCACAAGACATGCATTGACTTTTTGGGTTATCGCATCTCTGGGGGGAAGGTGGAAATGGACCCTGCTAAAATACAGGCTGTACTTGACTGGGAACCCCCCAGGACCCGCAAACAATTGCAAATGTTCCTCGGATTCGCCAATTTTTATAGAAATTTCATCCAGAATTTCGCTCAAATTGCCCTTCCTCTGACTGATTTGCTAAAGACCAAGGGGAAGGGGTTTGATGCTACGAAACCAGGCGCCCCGCTTAAATGGTCCCCTGCTTGCGCAGAGGCTTTTGAGAAACTTAAACTGATGTTCACATCTGAGCCAGTGCTAGCGCGCCCTGATGAAACTAAAAAATTCATTGTCCAAACTGATGCCTCGGATGTGGCAATGGGGGCCGCTATTTTGCAAGAAGGGGAAGATGGTCGTTTACACCCCCTCGCATTTGTGTCTAAAAAGTTTTCTGACGCTGAACGAAACTGGGGGATTTGGGAGAAGGAGGCGTCGGCTATCCGGCTGGCTCTCTCCACTTGGAGGCAGTGGTTGGAGGGGGCGCAACTGCCATTTGAAGTCTGGACTGACCATAAAAATCTGGAAATGCTGAAATCCCCCCGTTCTCTCAACGCTAAACAACTTCGTTGGGCGGACTTCTTTGCTAAGTTTCGATTCACTCTTCGTCATTTCCCTGGGACGGCTAATTCCCTGGCTGACGCGCTCTCACGCCTCCCACAACATGACAGTCAGCGTGAAATCATCATGGACTCTGTTTTTTCCCCCTCCCACCTGGGGGGGGCTGTGGTCACCCGTGCGCAAGCGCGCTCGATTCCGCGCTCTGATGAAACTTCGCCTTCCCTTTTCCCTGTGGGGGGGGGGCCTGGGTCCAGAAATATGTTTCTGCTTTTACTGATGAAGATAATGCCTCCCTGCGGGCATTGCCGGATTATGTCCGTAGCCCAGAAGGTCTGATTTATTCTGGGGACAAACTGTATGTGCCTATTTCAATGAGGAGGGAAGTGATGGATTCTGCTCATGGTTCCAGACTGGCAGGACATTGGAGTTTTGTTAAATCACTGCAACTCATCCGCAGACAGTTTTGGTGGCCACACATGCGCAAAGACCTATTGACTTTTGTTCGATCCTGTCAGACCTGTGCCTTAACTAAACCCAGGGGGGGCAAGCCTCCCGGTCTTCTGCAACCACTCCCTACTCCATCGAGGCCTTGGGAAGTGGTGTCCATGGACTTTATTACTGATCTCCCTGTGAGCAAAGGGAACACTGTTATTTGGGTGGTTGTTGATTTATTTTCTAAGCAAGCTCATTTTGTGCCTTTTCCTTCCTTGCCTACAGCTCAGAGGTTGGCGAAATCGTTTATGTCTCACGTGGTGAAAATTCATCAATTACCTGCTAAATTAATTTCTGACAGGGGGACCCAATTTGTTTCTAAGTTTTGGAGGGAACTTCTTTCCATTTTAGGGGTGGAACAAGGGCTCAGCAGCGCGTATCATCCTGAGACTGACGGACAAACAGAACGAGTGAATCAGACCCTGGAGCAATATCTTCGTTGTTTTACTAATTATCAACAAAATGATTGGTGTGAATTGTTGCCTCTTGCTGAATATTGTTATAACAACACTGTCCATAGCTCCACGGGCATGTCTCCTTATAAAGCTGTTTCTGGTTACGACAGCCCCCCCTCCCTTTCCTGGAGGGGATGGGCCAACGTCCTGTGGGGGATGCTGATACATGGTGTACTTCCTTGCAAAATTCATGGCCTCTGCTATGCCAAACACTTGACGCAGCCAAGGCTGCTTACAAGACCCAGGCAGACAAGGGTAGGGTGGTGGGGTTTGATCTGAAACCTGGGGATCTTGTGTATGTCTCGACCAAGAACATTAAGATGCTGCGACCTAGCAGGAAATTGGGGTGGAAGTTCATTGGTCCATTCAAAGTGCGTAAAGTCATAAATAATGTGGCGGTTGATGTTGTTTTGCCTAAGAATTTACGTGCTCTGCATTCTGTTTTTCACATGAGCCTGTTGAAGAAGGATCCTGGCCCGTCTCCCTGGAGACCAGCAGTTACTCCTCCTCCACCTGTCATTTTGGAAGGGGATGAACATTTTGAGATCGCTGATATCCTTGATTGTAAATTGAAACGTGGTAAACTCTGGTACCTTATCGAATGGGTTGATTTCGGTCCCCAGCACCGCGAATGGGTGGAAGAAGGGGATATTCGGGCCCCTTACCTGATCCGTAGTTTCCACAAGAGGTTCCCGGACAAACCGGGAGGTCTCCCGCCCAGCCCGGGAGATCTCCCGCCCGACCCGGGAGGTGTGTTTTAAGTGTATTTTAAGGGGGGCAGTATGTCAGCAAGCTGCCATTCTGTTTTCTGTGACCTCTGTGTACATATCCTTACCCTGTTGCACCCGGCTTGTTTCTACTATCCTGCTTCTGTGCTGGAATGCATAAGATAACTACTGGTGGATGTGTGGGGGAGAAGATGCTGTAATGCTTGCCTATTGCTATCTCATGAGAACTGCACCTGTGTTTTGTCTGATGTTCTGCCTGGTTCCCATGGACTGGGCGCGCAACCGTTTCAGTAGCCCGCCAGCGGGAATATTATTCATTGGATATGTATCTGTTCGAATTTCCTTTATTATGCTCGCCCTAACTGTGTATCCCCAGTTCTAACAAAGAACGTGTTTGAGTATGTCTTCAACGCTTTGAAATAAATTTTGCTTTTCTTGAAAACGTGGATTTATTCTCGATGCTTGGGGATCCAACACCCATTTGTATCCACAATTTCTTTTTCCCCTTCTGATATCTTGCTTATAATTTTATTCTCTCGCCTTTTTTTCAATTGCCACACCAGGAATTTCCCCAGCTTATTTGCCCCTTCAAAGGATTTCTGTTGTAACTTCTTCAAGTTCCAATAAATTTCTTGGTTCATTAAAGTGTTCAGTTGCTCTTGTAAAATTTGAATTTCCTTAATTATTTTCTTTTCCCCCGGTCTCTTCTTTAATTCTTTTTCTTTACTTTGAATTTTTTCCAACACCTTATTTTGTTTTTCCAATTTCTTTTTTCTTTCTCTACTGTTTAATGATATTAATAACCCTCTCATTACTGCCTTGTAGGCATCCCACACTGTTTGTATCTGCATTCCTTGGGTCATATTTGTTTGAAAGAATTGTTTGGTCTCTTCACTTACAATTTCCACAATTTCCTTTTGATCCAACAAATCCTCATTCAATCGCCATCTAGGTTTCTTCCTTCCTTCTTTTAGTATCCATAACATTGGATTATGGTCTGAGTTTGTTTTCAGCAAAATTTCCACTTTCTTTGCTTTTAAGGCTAAGTCACTTATCAATCCTTGAAAAAGAATCGTGTCTGTATGAAAAAAAAGTAAAGTCCTTGGTTGTAGGGTTCCACTTCCTCCACACACCTTCTAATTTCTCCTGCTTGACCAAATTAAAAAAAACACTTTTGGTAACTTCCCTATTCTTTCATCTGCCTTTTTCTATTTCCTGTCTACTTTATTATTTACTGTGCCATTAAAATCTCCCATTAATACGATTTGTTTGTAGGTCACCTGATCCAGTTCATGAACCAAGTCCTCAAAGAATTTCTCCTTTGCTCCATTGGGGGCATATATGTTTACAATCAAAGTCTTCTTTTGGTCCATATTCATTTCCACCGCAATATATCTCCCCTCTTTATCCTTAAAAATTTATTTGGGTTCAAATTCTTTTTTAATATAAATCACAGTCCCCCTATATTTTTTCCCTGCAGATGAATGAAATTCTTCTCCGAAATGTTTGGCAACCAAGTATTTAAAGTCTTGTTTTTGAATATGAGTTTTTTGCAGACAAATTACATTGCACTTCTGTTTCCCCAACCAATGTTTCACAATTTTTCTTTTATTGGGTGAGTTCAGTCCATTTACATTCCAAGATATAATTTTGTAATCCATCATAATGCTCAGTTACTTACAAATTCCTTTTCATTGTCCACCAAAAATCTGAGCATCTGTTCTGCAGTCTTGATTGTTTGTCTCTGACTTTGGAAAGTAAAACTTAATCCTTGTGGCATTTCCCATCTGTATCAAACATTCACTTGTCTCAATTTGTCAGTGAGCTTCTTATATTTCTTTCTGTCTAAAATAATTGCTCTTGGTAGTTCTTTCATAACTATTATTTTCTTTCCAAAGGGTCATTGAATTGCTTCTTCAGTATCGCCTCCTTCATTCGCTTTGTTAGTAATCGCACAATCACATCTCTTGGCAGATTCTTCTGTTTAGCATACGCAGAGTTCACTCTATATATCAGATCAAAGCAAAAGTCTATGTTGTCTGTATCCACTTTTAAATAATCAGCAAGTGCTTTAATCACTCTGTTACGAATGTCATCATCCTGTTCCTCAACCACACCTCTCAATCTAAGGTGTGTCTGCATATCTCTATAGTCCATCATTGTCTCCATCCGCTTGTTTTCTTTCACCACCGTTTCCACCTTTAGATTTACCTCTTGTGTTTTTTGCTCTACTTCAGCAGTCTTTTGTGCTAGACTTTGAAACTCTTTTTAATCTCTTCCACTTCTTTTTTGAGACCTGCTACTTCTGATATCACTGACTCTTTATTCTCTTCCAACTGCTTCCCCATTTGTATTCCCAAGTCCTGAATCACATCCATCATCCTTTTCTCCATAGCCTCCATTGCTGCTTGCCATTCATTAGGTTTAGAAGCCATTCTTGGAGCCTTTGGGGTCGTGAACGCCGCCACTCTTGTTCTCTGCCTTAGATCCGTTGTTGACTCTTGATAAGCCTATTCCGACTTAAAATAAAAATCCACTTTCACCGTTTAATAGCCTTCGATGCGCTTAACCGAAACGCCCTAATTTTGCTCTTCCAAACCTTAAATCCAAGCCATAAATTCAGTTTTAAAAGTTAGTCCTCCTCAAAATGTCGGGCGTTTTTTCTCTATGGTTTTATCGTATAGACTAGACTCTTCCTGGCAACTTCCTGTCCATCGCTTATTTGCTTCCGCTTTCTACCTTCCGGTGTTGCTCCTTCTTTAGTCCCCCGCTTCTTCCGGTCTGTCCCTTCCGCTCCGGGGTTTTTCCTGTCCTCCAAGGTCCCATTGATGCACAGTCCTGTGCCTCTTCTGCTATTTCCTCTCCGTCACTTCCGGCCCCCTCCTTTTCTGTCTCCTTCAGTTCCCCTCCCTCCTAAAATCTCGCGAACTTTAACGTGAGTTTTTTTTCTAATCTCTCATGTCGCCACAGGAATGTTAAACAATGTCTCTTCTTGCTTATTTTCGCTTCAAATATAAACTTTTTCCCCGTTCAAATTCGCTTGATCGCTTTTAAAATACGTTAGCGCTTATCCGGATATGTCCACTTGCGCTTCCCGCAGTTTCCCGGTAAGTAAAATTCTTTCGTTACCTTGCTTGTTTACTCTGGTCTTCGCACTGTTTTCAGTCGTTTCAGATTTTTCCACTTAAGTCCATCAGATCAGGAAATGGCAATTTTAAGCTTAATTCTCAGCTTGGTGAGCTCCTTAAGTGCTGTAAGCTACGCCCGCTTCGAAAGAGGGGATCAAAGTGTAAACAAGCCTCCTCCGAGACTCGATCACACCAATCTCAACTCTCTCTTGTGTCCCGATGCTTGCCAGACTTTACCACTGCCTGGGGTAAGTTTTGTTGGGCTGATAACAGCCCAAACTGTCAGAAGGAGCCCCCATCCACCCTGCACAATCGCAAGGTGCGTCAGACCGCCATTTTTCCCCGACCAGAAGCCAGCAGTCTCTTTTTCTAATCTGAAATTCCTTTGCGAGAGAACTGCTACTCTTAGGTCAGCAACTGAATGCCCTGGAAGGGTAAAATGTCCCCCTTACTGAAAGTTGCAGTTCCTAACAGTGTTACAAAGAGTAAGAGTCCAATCGCACCTTTAAAGATGAACAAAATTGTGGCAGGGTATGTGTTTTTGTGAGTCACTGCTCACTTCTTCAGACTTATTTCCATTTATCCTTTGCATCCTCCTGGACTGAATCCTCCCGTACCAAAACGAGATCTAGGTTTCCTGTCTCATTACCAATGCTTACAGCCCCATGCCTTGGTATATCACACCAGTGCTGATATCTCTACCCGTCTGCATATCACACCTAATCCAATGACGCCTGCTATTGCTATTCGGCATCTGAAATCATAGAATCATAGAATGTTAGAGTTGGAAGGGACCTTGCAGGTCATCTAGTCCAACCCCCTGCACTCTGAAGGAGTATACTGAAAGATAGCCCTACATACCTACAACATACCCGAAAGATGGTTGTCCAGCCTCCGCTTGAAAATGTCCAGCGAAGGAGCATCTAATCTGGGGAACCACATTTGATTCCCCACTCCTCCACATGCAGCCGGCTGGGTGACCTTGGGTCAGTCCCAGTTCTCTCAGAGCTGTTCTCTCAAGAGCAATTCTCTCAGAGCTCTCTCAGCTCTACCTTCCCCACAAGGTGTCTGTTGTGAGGAAGGGAAAGGAGATTGTAAACTGCTGTGGGACTCCTGAGTGAAGGGCAGGGGATGAATCCAACTCCTCTTCTTCTCCTTCTCCTTCATAAATACTACTAAACCTCTGGCATCAAGTGCACCAGACTAGGCACTGAATATTATTACCAATTTTGAAAATGTTGGTCTAGCTTTTTTAATTCACAGATCAAGAGGTGCATCGTTATTCAAAAAGAAAAAAATAAATTCATTCTCAGATGAATTACTATTAAAAGACTAATGAAATAAATAAGCCTGGAATATTTCTGATGACACAGTCTGTTCGGGCTTGTGCTAATCAAGGTGATATATTCTTTCTGTCTGTCTGTCTTCCTGTGCAGATCTGCGCGTCCCCGTCCCCCCACATAGCTGGCAATCCAAAACAGTCCAGTGGCAATTTGAAGACCAAGTTTTATAGCTGGGTGTCGGGTTTTTAAATGGTAAGCCGATCTGCATGAACAAGATCTTTTTTGGGGGGAGGGGGCATTCAGATCAGAGTTCTTTCATAATTTCCTTTTGCCCTGTGCAGCCCAGAGAGAACACTGGCCCACTATGCTAAAGAGCTGCGCTGTCGGGGATGTGGCCTAATATTCTAATGGGTTTCTGCTGTTGGGTGTGACCTATTATGCTAGTGAGTTCCTGCAGGGCTTCCTCTACAAAAAGAGCCCTGCGTGCTAAACAATAATTAATAAATAATAAACACAAGTGGTTTATTGCACAAAAACTGTTTCAGGTCTGTCCTTGTGCCCAATGCGAAGCACATAAATAGGCACACCCCCATTGATCTACATTCCTTCACTCAGGGGTGATTTCCTGCAGGCGCGCACAGGAGTAGAGCTCTGGCAGTAAAGAGCCCAGTGGGCGGGCACATGCAACAAGCCCCTCCCCCTGCTCCCAGCAGCCCCAGGCCACAAGGAGCAAGAAGCAGCCTTTCCCTCTTATTTCCTTCTCTCCCTCTTTCCCACCATTCCTTCTTTCCCTCCTTTTTTACTTTTCTCCCTCTTTTCCTCCTTCTTTCCTTCTTTCTTCCCCTCCTTCCTTCCTTCCTGCACAGATCTGTGCATCCCCCCCCATAGCAATCCCTTTAAGGCCAAGGTCTATTCGGGTGCAAGCTCTCCCTCCTCTGTGAGGGCAGATCTGAGCGTGGTCGTCCCCCTTCCCCAATAGCTAGCAATCCAAAAGAGTGCAGTGGAGCCTGAGCGGTGGGTGTTGCCTTCTGACACACTTCCGGTGATGCCAGGGGGCGTGGCCAGGGTCTTGACTGCCCCAGTGCCTGTTTCTGGCCTTCCCGCGCGCCTGCCCCCCCCCTCTCCCTCTCTCTCTCTCTCTCTCTCTCTCTCTCTCTCTCTCTCTCTCTCTCTCTCTCTCTCTCTCATAAGCGCACACTAGAGAATCCACTCCCCCAGTGCCCTTCCAGACTGGGGTCTGCTCGCTCAGCGTGGTCACAGCCGGGCACTCAGGAAGGGGACCCCTTCCTCCTCCTGGAGGCCCTGAAGCAGAAGAGGTCCCACGGGGAGGGGCCCCGGCGAAGGAGGCCCAGCCTAGGGCAGTGGGGCGAGAGACCGGCCAGCCAGGAGAATCAGGATACGCGCCCACGTGGCCGTGCCAGCCGCCAGGGACAAGGACCAGGCCGGGCACGGCAGCAAGCCCCCCCGCTCCGACTCCCACAACGACGCCCCCCACCCCTAGGAGCCACCCTCGGCCCCCCCTCTTGGGAGTCCTACATTGGGGTAAGAAGACAGAGCATCCCTGGCCCCGGACATAAGAATGAAAGACAAGCCCGTGTTGGGTCAGGCCAAAAGCCCCTCCAGTCCAACACTCTGTGTCACACAGTGGCTAGAAATACCAGGTGCCGTCAGGAGGTCCCGCAGTGGGGCCAGGACACTAGAAGCCCCTCCCCCTGTTGACTCCCCCCCCCCCAGCACCAAGAAGACAGAGAATCCACTGGTGACCCCCCCCCCCCCAGCACCAAGAAGACAAAGCATCCCTGGCCCCGGACATAAGAGAACAGAAGAGAGAAGCCTGTGTTGGGTCAGGCCAATGGGCCACCCAGTCCAACACTCTGTGTCACACAGTGGCCAGAAATACCAGGGGCCATCAGGAGGTCCAGTAGTGGGGCCAGGAGGACACCAGAAGCCCCTCCCAATGTTGACCTCCACCACCCCCCCAGAAGACAGAGCATCCCTAGCCCCGGACATAAGAGAACATAAGAGAAG